>NC_059262.1:1597500-1600000 GCF_017591435.1 Portunus trituberculatus | reverse complement strand
TCTCTCTCTCTCTCTCTCTCTCTCTCTTACCTAAAGGCGCAAGTAACAGGTGTGTGTGTGTGTGTGTGTGTGTGTGTGTGTGTGTGTGTGTGTGTGTGTGTGGAGGGATGAGGAGGTTGGGGGCCACGTGTCAGAGAGTACTTACTCCCCCCCCCACTTAACTGGCCCCCTTTTCTCTTCCTCTCTCTCTCCCTCCCTCACTCCCTCACTCCCTCATTCCCTGCCCCCCTTAAGTCCTACCACGCCCAAATGACCCTGACTACTACTACTACTACTACTACTACTACTACTACTACTACTACTACTACTACTACTACTACTTTTCAGGTGTGGTTTCGTAAAGGCAAATTTAACTATCGATATTAAAATGTGTGTGTGTGTGTGTGTGTGTGTGTGTGTGTGTGTGTGTGTGTGTGTGTGTGTGTGTGTGTGTGTGTGTGTGTGTGTGTGTGTGTGTAGGATTAAGATGAGGAAGAAAAGATGAGAAGGAAGATATATATAGGAAGACGGCTAGGAGGAGGAGGAGGAGGAGGAGGAGAAGAAGAGGAGAAGGAGGAGGAGGAGGAGGAGATAAGAAGAAGAAGAAGGAGAAGGAGAAAAGAAGATGAAGAAGAGTGACAAGAAAAATAAAAGGGAGAAAAAGGAGGAGGAGGAGGAAGAAGAAGAAGAAGAAGAAGAAGAAGAAGAAGAAGAAGAAGAAGAAGAAGAAGAAGAAGAAGAAGAAGAGAAGAAAAGAGGAAGATAAAACAGAAACACGACAAAAAGAAAAGAAAAGCAAAAATCAAACAAATAAACAAGAAAAAAGAAACAAGATAATGGAAACGTGTGTGTGTGTGTGTGTGTGTGTGTGTGTGTGTGTGTGTGTGTGTGTGTGTGTGTGTGTGTGTGTGTGTACTGGTCGAGTCAAGATCCCCCCTTTCCTCCCCTCCCCCACAAGAGGTCATACACATCTCCTTTGTCCATTACCCTTTCACTCGCGCCGGGTTAATGGAGGAGAGAGAGAGAGAGAGAGAGAGAGAGAGAGAGAGAGAGAGAGAGAGAGAGAGAGAGGATCCTTGTGTTGATATTATTAAAACTAAGTACTTTATTTTATTCATTTTTTTTCCCCCATCAGTAGTGTGTAAGAAAGGGACAAGAGGTATGCTGCTGCCAGGTACTAATGAACAGCTGAGGGCTTCATTGTTGACCATCTGTAGTGTGAAAGAGAGGGACAAGAGGTATGCTGCTGTGTGTTACTCTGCCTGTTTGTTGCCTTGTGGGTGTCAATTGATGGGTAGGTGAGGTGAGGTGACGTGAGGTGAGGTTAGGTTAGGTTAGGTTGTAGTGACGCAGGTGAGGTTAGGTTAGGTTAGGTTAGGTTAGGTTGTAGTGACGCAGGTGAGGTGAGGTTAGGTTAGGTTAGGTTAGGTTGTAGTGACGCAGGTGAGGTTAGGTTAGGTTAGGTTAGGTTGTAGTGACGCAGGTAAGGTGAGGTTAGGTTAGGTTAGGTTAGGTTGTAGTGACGCAGGTGAGGTTAGGTTAGGTTAGGTTAGGTTGTAGTGACGCAGGTGAGGTTAGGTTAGGTTAGGTTAGGTTGTAGTGACGCAGGTGAGGTTAGGTTAGGTTAGGTTGGGTTGTAGTGACGCAGGTGAGGTTAGGTTAGGTTAGGTTGGGTTGTAGTGACGCAGGTGAGGTTAGGTTAGGTTAGGTTAGGTTGTAGTGACGCAGGTGAGGTTAGGTTAGGTTAGGTTAGGTTAGGTTGTAGTGACGCAGGTGAGGTGAGGTTAGGTTAGGTTGTAGTGACGCAGGTGAGGTGAGGTGAGGTTAGGTTAGGTTAGGTTGTAGTGACGCAGGTGAGGTGAGGTGAGGTTAGGTTAGGTTAGGTTGTAGTGACGCAGGTGAGGTGAGGTGAGGTTAGGTTGGGTTGGGTTGTAGTGACGCAGGTGAGGTGAGGTTAGGTTAGGTTGGGTTGTAGTGACGCAGGTGAGGTGAGGTGAGGTTAGGTTAGGTTAGGTTGTAGTGACGCAGGTGAGGTGAGGTGAGGTTAGGTTAGGTTAGGTTGTAGTGACGCAGGTGAGGTGAGGTGAGGTTAGGTTAGGTTAGGTTGTAGTGACGCAGGTGAGGTGAGGTGAGGTTAGGTTAGGTTAGGTTGTAGTGACGCAGGTGAGGTGAGGTGAGGTTAGGTTAGGTTGGGTTGTAGTGACAGGTGAGGTGAGGTGAGGTTAGGTTAGGTTGGGTTGTAGTGACGCAGGTGGTGAGGTGAGGTTAGGTTAGGTTAGGTTTAGTGACGCAGGTGAGGTGAGGTGAGGTTAGGTTAGGTTAGGTTGTAGTGACGCAGGTGAGGTGAGGTGAGGTTAGGTTAGGTTAGGTTGTAGTGACGCAGGTGAGGTTAGGTTAGGATAAGTTAGGCTCTAGTCCTAATTTTTCCTTTTTGCTACGAAAGTACTCTGCAAAAAGGCTTTAGATGAAGTGACGTGGGTTTTTAGGAGTGGTTTTTTTAACGTTTTGACAGATTAACAAG
>NC_059262.1:1587500-1590000 GCF_017591435.1 Portunus trituberculatus | reverse complement strand
TTCTTTCTTCCTTCCTATCTTTCTTCCTTCCTTCCTTCCCTCCCTCCTTCCTTCCTTCCTTCCTTCCTTCCTTTCATTCAAATACCACTAACACCCTCTCTCTCTCTCTCTCTCTCTCTCTCTCTCTCTCTCTCTCTCTCTCTCTCTCTCTCTCTGGGGGTATCGTATCGTAACAGTTGGCAGTCATCGTACATCAGCCAGCCTTGTGTTGCCAGATGGGGGTCCTTCAATTTAAATACCCAGCCCATCTCTTGTGATTTAAATACCGTGGGAACTTTGACCCTTAGAGTGGAGGAACTTGAGGGTGATTTTACGATGCTTATGCTCCTTGTTCCCAGCCCTTGCCCTCTTCGCCGCCTCCCAGCTGTTGAGGTGATCCTATCTTGAGAGAGAGAGAGAGAGAGAGAGAGAGAGAGAGAGCCTGAAGGTGTAAATGTATCTGTCGTTTGTGGTGGTGATTGTGGTGGTGATGGTGGTGGTGGTGGTGGTGGTGATCTATGTGAGGGTGTGGTCTCTCTCTCTCTCTCTCTCTCTCTCTCTCTCTCTCTCTCTCTCTCTCTCTCTCTCTCTCTCTCTCTCTCTCTCTCTCTCTCTCTCTCTCTCTCTCTCTCTCTCTCTCTCTCTCTCTCTCTCTCTCTCTCTTCTCTCTCTCTCTCTTCTCTCTCTCTCTCTTCTTCTCTCTCTCTCTCTTCTTCTTCTCTTCCTTCTTCTTCTTCTCTCTTCTTCTTCTTCTTCTTCTTCTTCTTCTTCTTCTTCTTCTTCTTCTTCTTCTTCTTCTTCTTCTTCTTCTTCTTCTTCCTCCTCTCACTCTTCCTTCTCCTCCTCCTCTTCCTCTTCATGTCCCTTATCTCCTCCTCCTCCTCCTCCTCCTCCTCCTCCTGACAAATCCAGACTATTATTGCAACACACCCTATCAATTTCCTCCTCCTCTTCCTCCTCCTCCACCTCCTCCTCCTCCACCTCCTCCTCCTCCTCCTCCTCCTCCTCCTCCTCCTCCTCCTCCTCCTCCTCCTCCTCCTCACTGTGACTCCACCCACACGCACAGTCCCCCACAAACAAGAGTAGACGTAAATTACAACTTCTTTTCTCTATCCTTCGGCTGGTGGGATGGGTGGGTGGGGAGGAGCCTTCTGCTTTGCTGTCCTGTCTCTCACACTGTGTAGTTAGTATAGAATAGTTAACCAAGCAGCCTAGTAAGGACCCCAGTGTATGTTGTTGCTAGGGCTTTCCTTTGTATTCCTTTGTATTCCTCCTCCTCCTCCTCCTCCTCCTCCTCCTCCTCCTCCTCCTGATGCGAATCTTTTAACAGGTTGAAGCAAAATTGTGTATGTGTGTGTGTGTGTGTGTGTGTGTGTGTGTGTGTGTGTGTGTGTGTGTGTGTGTGTGTGTGTGTGGACAGATGACATCATTGAAGTCACCTTTTTTCAGAAGAGTAAAGAGGAGGAGGAGGAGGAGGAGGAGGAGGAGGAGGAGGAGGAGGAGGAGGAGGAGGAGGAGGAGGAGAAGTGCAAGATGTTTAATTTAACTGTGAATATAAAGAATACATGTGAATTTGAGGAAGAAGAAAAAGAAGAGAAGAAGAAGAAGAAGAAGGAGAAGAAGAAGAAGAAGACGAGAGAAGAAGAAGGTGATGATGAGGGGGAAGAGAATAAGCAGAGGCAAAAATAAGGAGGAGGAAAACGAGAAAGAGAGAGAGAGAGAGAGAGAGAGAGAGAGAGAGAGATCCAAATCACTGAGGAACACAAGAAAAATAGATAATAATAAAAAGAAGATCAGAAAATAAAAGAAAAATAAGAGGAGGAGGAGGAGGTGGAGGAGGAAGAGGAGGAGGAGGAGGAAGAGGAGGAGGAGGACGAGGAGGAGAACAGTATTTTCACACAGCATTTTCGTTCTTCCTCTCTGTGATCCTCCCCTCCCCTCCTCTCCCCTTCATTCCCCTCATTCCCCTTCCCCGCACCCCTCTTCTTTACCCCCCCATCTCTCTCTCTCTCTCTCTCTCTCTCTCTCTCTCTCTCTCTCTCTCTTAAAATAAAAGAAAAAGAAAACGGTAACCTCACATGAACTTTAATATAATTAGAGTTCACTTAATTAAACCCTCCTCCTCCTCCTCCTCCTCCTCCTCCTCCTCCTCCTCCTCCTCCTCCTCCTCCTCCTCCTTAAATAATTTCTCACACTGGAAATTATTTTTAAAGTGTGTGTGTGTGTGTGTGTGTGTGTGTGTGTGTGTGTGTGTGTGTGTGGTGAATGGTGTGAGGTGTGGTAGATGAGAGAGAGAGAGAGAGAGAGAGAGAGAGAGAGAGAGGGGGCGTTTGTGGTTACTGTAATGTAAGTTAACTGTGCTATAACAATGTACTCTACTTGTGTATATAACTCACACACACACACACACACACACACACACACACACACACACACACACACACACACACACACACACACACACGAGTTTTTGTATAAGTCTTCTCTAACTACTACTACCACTACTACTACTACTACTACT
>NC_059262.1:1572500-1582500 GCF_017591435.1 Portunus trituberculatus | reverse complement strand
TTTTAACTTCGTCAGTAGCATGATGCATTTACACTCTTATATATTCATTTTACTTAGTATTTGGTGACACACACACACACACACACACACACACACACACACACACACACACACACACACACACACACACACACACACACACACACACACACACACACACACACAGAAAAAGAAATAACAAATAAAAAGAATAGATAAAATAAGATAATGAATAAGTAAAGAAATAGAATAAATAAATAAATGAAATAGATAAATAGATAAATGAAATGAAATCACATAATAAATGAAAGTTAATTAAATAATGATAATAATTAACTTTCTACCAACACTACGCGTCTTCCTAACCCAACCTACCTAACCTAACTCAATCTAACCTAACCCAACCTAACCTAACCTGACCCAATCTAACCTAACCTAACCTACCTAACCTAACTCAATCTAACCTAACCCAACCTAACCTAACCTAACCCAATCTAACCAAACCTAACCTAACCTAACCTAACCTAACCCAATCTAACCTAACCTAACCTAACCTAACCCAATCCTAACCTAACCCAATCTAACCTAACCTAACCTAACCTAACCTAACCTAACCTAACCCAGTCTAACCAAATCTAACCTAACCTAACCTAACCTAATCTAACCCAACCTAACCTAACCTAACCTAACATACAACACAACAAAGAACTCTACATCAGAAGACTTGGTGCAGGGAGTCATGAGGCCAACACGAGGTAGGCCTACAAAACACACCAGCCTATATCAAACTGTCATTCCCATCCGTACACTTGTCTAATCCTCTAACACTTCCTATTGACTCACCATTAACCCCTTCAGTACCAGGACGTGTTTCCATATCCACTCTGGTGACTATTTGGTGATTTTATACAGCTTCAGAAACTCATGTGGGGGATTAAAATAGTGAAGACTGTGGCCATTAATCTTCTAACCTCCATAGACCCTTCCTAATGTCAATAAAATGGTCTAATGGTACTCAAATCTCAAGGTAAAAATGTGTCCCAGTACTGAAGGGGTTAAAATAGTGAAGACTGTGGCCAATAGTCTTTTGACCTCCATAGACCCTTCCTAATGTCAATAAAATGGTCTAATGGTACATAAATCTCAAGGTAAAAATGTGTCCCAGTACTGAAGGGGTTAAAATGGTGAAGACATTGGCCATTAATCTTCTAACCTCCATAGACCCTTCCTAATGTCAATAAAATGGTCTAATGGTACTCAAATCTCAAGGTAAAAATGTGTCCCAGTACTGAAGGGGTTAAAATGGTGAAGACTGTGGCCATCAATCTTCTAACCTCCATAGACCCTTCCTAATGTCAATAAAATGGTCTAATGGTACATAAATCTCAAGGTAAAAATGTGTCCCAGTACTGAAGGGGTTAAAATGGTGAAGACTGTGGCCATTAATCTTCTAACCTCCATAGACCCTTCCTAATGTCAATAAAATGGTCTAATGGTACTCAAATCTCAAGGTAAAAATGTGTCCCAGTACTGAAGGGGTTGAAAAAGGAAAAGAAAGGAAATAATTGATGTATGCTTATTTTCGTTGTTTCCTTTGGTTTATATGTGTCGGTTGGGTCTAGTTTGGTATATAAGGTGATAGAAAATAATTAAGATGTTGTTATTAGTATATGCAAGGGAAATAATGGACAAATTCTTGGTTTTCTATATGTAAGCTGTGGTCAATAAACTATCTATCTATCTATCTATCTATCTATTTTTTAGGTTAGATTAGATAAAAAAAAATAACGTAAGATAAATTCTTGCTTTTTATTTTTTTCTTTGGTGAGGAGTTGGGTTGGGTTAGGTTAGGTTAGGTTAGGTTTGGTTTACTTGGGTTTGGTTGGGTTGGATCATGGTACAATAACGAGACAGGTAGACGCACGAGAGTCTTGAACTCACAGCCCTACTGGTAAGTCTTCTGAAACGCTGTTTCTGTGACGTCATCCACTCGCCTAGCCAGCTCTGATCGCGATAGTCTGCTACTCAATAAATCATGAATAATTAATATAAAACTTTTTTCTTTTCATGATCCATTAGTTATGCAGTTGAAAATTAAATATGATACACATTAGTGATTGAATGTTGATGATATTTCATAGCGATAGACAAGATATTGTACGGATAAAGACATGTCAGATAGCCTAGTAGATGTGGCTCAAAAACATTGTTAGTGGATTTTTCAAGCCATATACATTATGCATAATTGCATAATGCACATTGATTTCCTCTGATCCTCTTCGCCTTCATGTACCTTCGTCGTCTTCCTCAGCACCTCACTGTTCTCTCTACATATAAAACTACAAGAGGCTAAAGGCTAATGCACGTATGAGTCTAAAGGCGATCCACACTATACAGGGACGGTCACGCTCTGTTTACAGTGCTGTCACATACTAAATGCATTTCAGTGGGGACCGTAAGCCATTGAAATGCATGTAATATGAATGGACCGTGAGTGCATACCGCTATTTAAACGTGGCAATCCATTCCTTTAGCTTGCATCGGCCCTAAACTATTCACACTTCATATAGGTACTTTATTCTTGAGTGTAAACCCATGGTACAATAACGAGAGACATCAAAAGTTATTGTACCATGGTACAGTCAGTAGCCTGTAAGGCTGGCATAGCCTGTAAATTATGGACTAGGTCTAGGCTACTAGTAGAACTAATTTCGTTCATTAGGCATAAGCAGATTATACAATTTCTAATTTGGAGTGTTGAAACTGATCAGATTTAGCCAGTAAATCTAAGTTTCCTTACCTGTATTTTCTGCAGAAAGGCCACTTCCATTATCGTGTCCACGAAATGGCAGATTTTGATCAGGGACTGCCTCAGTTTTAGATCCCTCCAACTCCTTGGAACTGGGGAACCTAATAACTCATATTTCAAATTGCGCTTAATTTGGGCGGAACTAAAATGTTGCTCACAAATCACGGCATTATTTACGTTTACTGTGTCAGCACGATAGCATTTTTGGAGCCACTGTCTTGCGATGGTCTTGTTCTTGGGGAATTTATAATATTTAAAATTACTAGACTTGGCAGGCGTGCATCCATACACTGCACAAGGTCTAGCTTTGCCCATACTAACAATAAGAAATTAATATTAAGGCACATGAAACATACAATCCAAGATCAAATTCTGCCACACGTGTACACTCACTCGAAGATATGGAGTTGTTTACACGACCGGATGACGTCACTGAGTCAGCTGGTGGTTCCAATAATGTTCTCGTGAGTCTACCTATCAAAAAGTTATTATACCACGGGTTGAGTTGGGTTGGGTTTACTTGGGTTGGATTGGGTTGGATTGGGTTGGGTTGTGTTTGCTACATGGAAAGAGAAACACAAAGGAAGATCATTTGTTTTGTTATTTTTATTATTTGTCAGTGGTGTCGTGAATGACTTTTTGTTGTTTGTTTTAATGATGATAATTACTCTTGGCCTTGTCTTGCTAACACACACACACACACACACACACACACACACACACACACACACACACACACACACACACACACACACACACACACACACACACACACACACACAAGCAAAAAAATAAACAAATAGATGGATAGATACATAAATGAATAGATGATAAGACTAAAAATGCTAACAACAACAACAACAACAACAACAATGATAATGATGATGATGATAGTAGTAACAACAATGATGGTGATAGTAATAATAGTAGTAATGATAATAGTAATAATAATAATAAGTTCAATCACACACACACACACACACACACACACACACACACACACACACACACACACACACACACACACACACACACACACACACACACACACACACACACACACACACACACACACACACTCAAAATAAATAAAAAAAATAGATAAACAAAAAGAATGAATAAATGAATGGATAATGTGATGAATAATGCTAATAATTCTTTTTTTTCTTTCCCCAGGTGAGTAAATTAACACCCTCCTCCCCACACCTGCCCCCCCCACACCTGTCTCCCACACCTGTCTCTCACACCTGCACCCCCACACCTGTCTCACACACCTGCTCCCCACACCTGTCTCCCACACCTGCTCCCTACTTATTCCACCCTCACACCTGTCTCCCACACCTGCCCACACACACCTGCTTCCCAATACCTGTCTTCCACACCTGTCTCCCACACCTGCCCACACACACCTGCTTCCCAACACCTGTCTCCCACACCTGTCTCCCACACCTGTCCTCCACACACCTGCTCCCTACACCTGGCTCCTACACCTGCCCCCATACACCTGTTCTCCACACCTGCTCCCTACATATGCCATCCTCACATCTGTCTCCTACACCTGCCCTCCCACACACTTGTCCCATACACACCTGTCCCGTACACATCTGCTCCCACACCTGCCCCTTACATCTAGCCACACCTGCCCTCCAAATCTGTCCCCCACACCTGCCCAAACACCTGCTTTCCACACCTGCACACCACACCTGTCTCCTATACCTGCCCCACACACCTGTCCTCCACACCTGTCCTCCACACCTGCTCCCTACATATACCACCCACACCTACCCAAACCTACTCCCACACCTGCCTCCCCACACCTCAAACACCATCACCCCACATTTACCCACACCTGCCCTTCCCTTGCCTGCTGTCCCCCTCCCTCCCCACACCTGCTTCCCACACCTGCCATGGAGGAGGTGGTGAGTACCTGGCTTAAGTAATTGTTTTTTTTCGTAATTATTTGTCTTTTTTCTTTATTTTAACCTGTTTATTATTATTATTCTTTTTTCTGCATTGTTGTTCACTATTGGTATCTTCATCTCCTTGTTGTTGTTGTTGTTGTTGTTGTTGTTGTTGTTGTTGTTGTTGTTGTTGTTCATTATCGCCATGGTAATTTCTTGGTTTTATTTATTTATTTTTTTTTCTCATTCTTTTTCCTCTTCTTGACGTTGTTCTTGTTTTCTTGTTCTTTGTTGGTGGTGGTCTTGTTGTTGCTCTTCTTCTTCTTCTTCTTCTTCTTCTTCTTCGTTTTCCTCTTCGTTCACTTTTTCTTTTTTTTTCTTGTGTCGCGGAGAACATGTGACCACTATTATTTTGTTCATTAACACACCAACTGCTTTCATTTCCAAATCCGCCTAACCTAACCTACACACCTCTCACACACCTGTCTGCCCTTCACACTCCTGTAATTAGTAACCTTCCAGACAACTATCCCCTCTTCCTCAGTGATACTCAACTGTCTCCCTCTTCCACACTGAACATAAATAATGTTAAAAGGCCCTTAACTATGAATTATACACTCTAAGCCCTGAAATGAGGATAATAGTGTAATAGGGCCCTTAACTATGTATACTATAGATCTAAGGGAAATAGGGCCCTTAACTATGCATACGCCACAGAACGCCTGACTTCTGATCTCTCTAAGGTTTGTGATTGGGACAGAGAAAACTTAGTAGTGTTGAATGCCTTAAAATCTGAATTCCTCCATGTATCAACTCGACACAACCTTCCAGACAACTATCCCCTCTTCCTCAGTGACACTCAACTGTCTCCCTCTTCCACACTGAATATCCTCGGTCTGTCCTTCACTCATAATCTTAACTGCAAACTTCACATCTCATCTCTTGCTAAAACAGCTTCTATGAAGTTAGGCGTTCTGCGGCGTCTCCGTCAGTTTTTCTCGCCCCTCCAACTGCTAACTCTGTACAAGGGCCTTATCCGTCCCTGTATGGAGTACTCTTCGCATGTTTGGGGGTTCCAGTCACACAGTTTTATTAGATAGGGTGGAATCAAAAGCTTTTCGTCTCATCAACTCCCCTCCTCTGACTGACTGTCTTCAGCCTCTTTCTCACCGCCGGAATGTTGCATCTCTTGCTATCTTTTATCGCTATTTTCATGCTGACTGCTCTACTGATCTTGCTGACTGCATGCCTCCCCTCCCCTCTCCTCCCCCACCCTCGCTGCACAAGGCTTTCTTCTTCCTCTCACCACTATTCTGTCCACCTCCCTAGTGCAAGAGTTAACCAGTATTCTCAGTCTGTCACCACTATTCTGTCCACCTCCCTAGTGCAAGAGTTAACCAGTACTCTCAGTCTGTCACCACTATTCTGTCCACCTCCCAAGTGCAAGAGTTAACCAGTACTCTCAGTCTGTCACCTCACCACTATACTGTCCACCTCCCTAGTGCAAGAGTTAACCAGTTATCCCATTCTTCTGGCTAACTCTCTTCACCATGCTCGGGGACTGGTATATAAGTGGGCCCTGTTGTTTTATAGTTTTTGTTGCCCTTGGCCAGATTTTCCCCTCTTACATAAAAAAAATTCCACGCCTTGCCCTCATTTCCAAGCATGCCCATCCATCTACACTCCTGTCCCCTCACCCCACCTCACACCCTCACCCCTCACCTCTCCCCTCTCCTCCATTTTCTTTACATCAATTTTATCACCTCCTACTACCATTTGTCTTCCCTTTTATCTTACCCGGCACCTCTTCCATTATCTCCTCCTCCTCCTCCTCCTCCTCCTCCTCCTCCTCCTCCTCCTCCTCCTGCAGCCCCGTAAGTTACAATTAGCCTCGATAGGAAGAGAAACATGGTACACAATTTGCATAGAAGAGAGAGACGCCTAATGATGTGGGAGGAGGAGGAGGAGGAGGAGGAGGAGGAGGAGGAGGAGGAGGAGGAGGAAGAAGAAGAAAGAGAAGAGTAGGAGGTGTGATATATGTGTAAAAGTAATCTTAATTTGAGAGGAAAAAGAAGAAAAAGACGAGGAGGTGTGGACAGAGAGAGAGAGAGAGAGAGAGAGAGAGAGAGAGAGAGAGAGACGTAAGGAATATATAAACGTATGCATAAGAAAATTTGATAAGGAGAAGAAGAAAAGTAAAAGCAGGAGGAGGAGGAAGAGGAGGAGGAGGAGGAGGAGGAGGAGGAGGAGGAGGAGGAGGAGGAGGAACGGCGGTTTCTCTCCATAATTTTCTCTCCCGCTGAGGAAAGAAAATGGAGAAAGAAAAAAGAATAATTTATAATCTGAACTAATAATTTTCTGCTGCTACTACTACTACTACTACTACTACTACTACTACTACTACTACCACTACTACTACCACCACCACCACCACCACCACCACCACCACCACCACCACCACCACCACCACCACCACCACCACCACCACCACCACCACCTTCACCGCTACTACTACTACTACTACTACTACTACTACTACTACTACTACTACTACTACTACTACTACTACTACTACTACTGTCCAGGCCACTTATTGTAACTGTCGTGTGGTGTGTGTGTGTGTGTGTGTGTGTGTGTGTGTGTGTGTGTGTGTGTGTGTGTGTGTGTGTGTGTCCACGGAGGATAAACACTTACAAACTTACAAGGGATTAGTAAATTGACCTATTTCCTTGAGAGAGAGAGAGAGAGAGAGAGAGAGAGAGAGAGAGAGAGAGAGAGAGAGAGAGAGAGAGTAGTGGTGGTTGTGATGGTGAAGATGGGAGTGGAGGAGAAGAAGAGGAGCTAATGGAATGGTGGGAGATTACCTGGGAGAGGGAGAGGGAGAGAGAGAGTATAGAGGGTTGGATCCTAACTTAAGGGGATTGAATCGTCTTAAACTTAGTATTCGATCTCTTATACAAAAATGGAGTTGACTTGGGAGTGAATGGTGTTGATTAGGTGTGACTTAGTGTGCATCTCTCTCTCTCTCTCTCTCTCTCTCTCTCTCTCTCTCTCTCTCTCCTCTCTCTTCCGCTCTCTCTCCTCCTCCTCCTCCTCCTCCTCCTCCTCCTCCTCCTCCTCCTCCTCCTCCTCCTCCTCCTCCTCCTCCTCCTCTTCAACAGACAGACAAACGATAGAATGTGAAGCTCTTAAAGAAGGAAGAGAGAGAGAGAGAGAGAGAGAGAGAGAGAGAGAGAGAGAGAGAGAGAGAGAGAGAGAGAGAGAGAGAGTGGAGGGAACATATACTAATTTCTATTTGTTTTTTGTTTTATTTTGTGTTTTGGTGTTTTGAATTATTGTTTTTTTTTATTATTATTATTGTTATTATTACTACTACTACTACTACTACTACTACTACTACTACTACTACTACTGCTACTGCTACTACTACTACTGCCACTACTACCACCACCACACCACCACCACCACCACCACCACCACCACCACCACCACCACCACCACCACCACCACCACCACCACCACCACCACCACCACCACCACTGCTGCACCACCACCACCACCACCACCACTGCTGCTGCACCACCACCACCACCACCACCACCACCACCACCACTGCCACCACCACCACCACCACTGCCACCACCACTGCTGCACTGCTGCCACTGCCACTGCTGCCACCACTGCTGCTGCTGCACCACTGCTGCTGCTGCTGCTGCTGCCACTGCTGCTGCACCTGCTGCTACTACTGCTGCTACTGCTAATAATAATAATAATAATAATAATAATAATAATAAACGGTTTATTAGTTAGGCAATGTAAAAAATTACACTGAAAATGTACAGGGGAGGGACATTACCACAATGAACTAAATATTCTTAACCTAACTATGGATAAACTTAACCTAGAATTCACTTATTTATTTAAGGCTCGCACAATAGTGGGCACCGCGCTAAGTCTGTACCGATCAGTGCGCTGCTGCTGCTGCTGCTGCTGCTGCTGCTGCTACTACTACTACTACTACTACTACTACTACTACTACTACTACTACTACTGCTGCTGCTGCTGCTGCTGCCACCACCACTACCACTGCCACTACTGTTACTACTACTGCTGCTGCTGCTACTACTGCTATTCCACCACCACCACCACCACCACCACCACCCACCACCACCACCACTACTACTACTACTACTACTACTACTACTACTACTACTGCAAAAGTGGAAGAAAAAATATAAAGAAAAAAATTACAAGAGCGCGAACATTTTTGAAATATTTCGAGCGTCGCAATGAGAGAGAGAGAGAGAGAGAGAGAGAGTCAGTAATCCTCTTACTCTTCAATGAGACCTTTTAGTTTTTTTCCTCCTCTCTCTCTCTCTCTCTCTCTCTCTCTCTCTCTCTCTCTCTCTCTCTCTCTCTCTCTCTCTCGTGAAACTCATTTTAAGCTTTCTTTCTTAATATATCTTCTTCTTCTCCTTCTTCTTCTTCTTCTTCTTCTTCTTCTTCTTCTTCTTCTTCTTCTTCTTCTTCTCTTCTTCTTCTTCTTCTTCTTCTTCTTCTTCTTCTTCTTCTTCTTCTTCTTCTTCTTCTTCTTCTTCTTCTTCTTCTTCTTCTTCTTCTTCTTCTTCTTCTTCTTCTTCTTCTTCTTCTTCTTCTTCTTCTTCTTCTTCTTCATGGTATTGTTTTTGCTCAAATCACCAAATTCTTCCGTTAATCCACTCTGGCACCTCTCCACCTCTCTCTCTCTCTCTCTCTCTCTCTCTCTCTCTCTCTCTCTCTCTCTCTCTCTCTCTCTCTCTCTCTCTCTCTCTTTCAAACCCCCCCCCTCTCCAATACCCAAAAACACACCTGGATTTAGCTACAAAACTGTGTCTCATATCCGATACGCAAATCCTACATCTTATACATTTAAAAGGGTTCGAATCCTTCTAAAGAGCATTGGAACCCCTTGTGAGGAGAATCGAATCCCTTATACTCGCTAGTCGGAAAGCAAACACAGGGTGACAATAGGCGACAGGGAAGGGCTGTACTGATTCTGTTTGGTTTGGGGGTGACGGTCAGGGGGCAAGAAAGTGCTAAGTCATTAGGGTGGAAATATGAGTGAGTTTCTATGTGATTTTGGGTGTTATTGGTGTGTGTGTGTGTGTGTGTGTGTGTGTGTGTGTGTGTGTGTGTGTGTGTGTGTGTGTTGACTCGAGTGTCCGTGATGCGATTAGGTGAATGGAGGAGGAGGAATAAGAGGAGGAGGAGGAGGAAGAGGAGGAATAAGAGGCGGAGGAGTGGGAGGAGGAGGAGGAGGAGGAGGAGGAGG
>NC_059262.1:1567500-1570000 GCF_017591435.1 Portunus trituberculatus | reverse complement strand
GTTTCTCCTGGTAATAGCGTTGAAATTTTGTTACCTTTGAAACACTCTTGAAAACCAGCTTCACTTCAACTAGAGCCTTTCTAAAGAGTATTTCTCCTGTTAATAATGTAGAGATCTTGTTAATCTGTCACTGGAACCGTAAAAATACCCTTAAAAAAACTGCGTCACTTCAACTAGAGCCTTTTAAAAGAGTGTTTCTCCTGTTAATGATGTAGTAATCTTGTTAATCTCTTAGTGGAGCTTTAAAAACACCCTTTAAAAACCCACGTTACTTCAACTAGAGCCTTTTAAAAGAGTATTTCTCCTGTTAATAATGTAGAAATCTTGTTAATCTGTCACTGGAACCGTAAAAATACCCTCAAAAACCGCGCCACTTCAACTAGAGCCTTTACAAAGAGTTAATGATGTAGAGATGTTAAACTGTCATTGTAACCGTAAAAATATCCTTGAAAACCGGCGTCATTTCAACCAGAGCCTTTAAAAAGAGTGTTTTTCCTGTTGATAATGTACAAATCTTGTTAATTTGTCTCTGGAACCTTAAAAGTACCTTGAAAACCCGAAACACTTCAACTAGATCATTTCAAGAGTATTTCTCCTGTTAATAATGTAGAAATCTTATTAATCTGTCACTGGAACTTAAAAACACCTTTGAAAACTCGCGTCACTTCAACTAGAGCGTTTTAAAAGAGTGCTTCTCCTGTTAATGATGTAGAAATAATGTTAATATGTTACTGGAACCTTAAAACACCCTTCACTTCAAATAGACCATTTTAAAAGAGTGTTTCTCCAGTTAATAATGCAGAAATCTTGTTAATCTGTGACTGCAACCTTTAAAACACTCTTGAAAAACATTATAACTTCAAATAGAGCCTTTTAAAAGAGTGTTTCTCCAGTTAATAATGCAGAAATCTTGTTAATCTGTCACTGGAACTTAAAAACACTCTTGAAAACATTATAACATCAAATAGAGCCTTTTAAAAGAGTGTTTCTCCAGTTAATAATGCAGAAATCTTGTTAATCTGTGACTGCAACCTTTAAAACACTCTTGAAAAACATTATAACATCAAATAAAGCCTTTTAAAAGAGTGTTTCTCCTGTTAATAGTGCAGAAATCTTGTTAATCTGTCACTGGAACTTAAAAACACCCTTGAAAACCCGTGTCACTTCAACCAGAGCCTGTGGACAGTAGTGGAGGCGTGGGCGCTGTAGTGTTCCAGAATAATGATTAGCCAGGTGAACAAATTTTGCTTTCCTTACCTGTTCACATGCTGAGGAGGAGGAGGAGGAGGAGGAGGAGGAGGAGGAGGAGGAGGAGGAGGCAGTGGTGTACTTGTAAATAAGAATGAGAAAGAAAGGGATGAAATATATGGAAGAAATAAAGAAGGAGAATGTGGAGGAGGTCTTGTAGGAGATGGAGGAGGAAAAGGAAGAAAGAAATCAGGAGAAATAAGAGAGGAAGTGCAAAATATGAGGAAGAAAACGAGAAATTTGATGATTTTAGAGAAGAATGAAAAGTTGGAGTAGGAGGAACAAGAACAGGAGGAGGAGGAGGAGGAGGAGGAGGAGGAGGAGGAGGAGGAGGAGGAGGAGGAGGAGGAGGAGGTGTTTACAGGTGTAGTCGTTCTAGGATATAATCTGTACATTAAATCGTTCTAGGATATAATCTGTACATTAAATCTTAGCGAAGGAGGAGGAGGAGGAGAAGGAGGAGGAGGAGGAGGAGGAGGAGGAGGCTATTATGATATACGCATGATTTTAGTATAGCAAGTCACTTCCTCCTCCTCCTCCTCCTCCTCCTCCTCCTCCTCCTCCTCCTCCTCCTCCTCCTCCTCCTCCTCCTCCTCCTCTTATCTCCCTCATCTCCAAATCCTAACCCCTTCCTTCTTTCCTCATTCCGTAAAGTTATCTCGCACTATCTCTCTCTCTCTCTCTCTCTCTCTCTCTCTCTCTCTCTCTCTCTCTCTCTCTCTCTCTCTCTCTCTCTCTCTCTCTCTCTCTATTATAGGGTGATTCAGGAGATTATGTCGCGTTAATCAGTTAGGCAAACAGAGAGAGAGAGAGAGAGAGAGAGAGAGAGAGAGAGAGAGAGAGAGGCAAGGTAGTGATTAAGTAAAATATCTTTCATCATATGTCATAAAATATTTCTCTCTCTCTCTCTCTCTCTCTCTCTCTCTCTCTCTCTCTCTCTCTCTCTCTCTTGTGACATTTTTGTTATTTTTTTTCTTTCTTTACTCATGTTACCTTTTCTTCCTCTCCTTTTCTCTCTCCCTCTCTCTTTTTCTCTCCTCTCCCTCTCCCTCTCCTCTCCCTCCCTCTCCTCTCCCTCTCACAGGAAATTCCTCCTACTTGTGTTTACCCATTACTACCTCTCCCTCTCCCCTTCCCCTCCCTCTCCTCTCCCTCTCTCTCTCTCTCTCTCTCTCTCTCTCCCATACAGGTAATAGTCTTCTCTCTCCTCTCTCCCCTCTCCCTCTCTCTTCCTCCTCTCTTTCCCATATCA
>NC_059262.1:1552500-1562500 GCF_017591435.1 Portunus trituberculatus | reverse complement strand
CTCTCTCTCTCTCTCTCTCTCTCTCTCTCTCTCTCTCTCTCTCTCACAAAATGGAAGGGTCCGGAGGGAGAGGCCACTTAGAGCTGATGATAAGTGTACAAAGGAGGGAGAGAGGAGAGGAGAGGAAGAGAGGAGAGGATTAGAGAGAGGTGGGGGCAGGAGGGAGGGAGGAGGCGGGAGAGGAAAGTAGAGTAGAAAGGAGGAAGAATAGGTAGGTAATATAAGAGAGAGAGAGAGAGAGAGAGAGAGAGAGAGAGAGAGAGAGAGAGAGAGAGAGAGAGAGAGAGAGAGAGAGAGAGACAAGGGGCGGAGACTGTCTTTTTATCAGAGTATTGATTTTTAAGGGGCAACTCCCCATCTGTCTCCCCTCACGCACATAATGGGAGAGAGAGAGAGAGAGAGAGAGAGAGAGAGAGAGAGAGAGAGAGAGAGAGAGAGAGAGAGAGAGAGAGAGAGAGAGAGAGAGAGAGAGAGAGAGAGAGAGAGAGAGGTTTCTCTCTTCTGCATTTCCCTTCTGGCTAAAGAAGGATAAAAGAGAGAGAGAGAGAGAGAGAGAGAGAGAGAGAGAGAGAGAGAGAGAGAGAGAGAGAGAGAGAGAGAGAGAAACTAAAAAGAAAACAGTTATAAACAAAGAAAGGCAAAAAAAGATAGAAAAACATAAACACACACACACACACACACACACACACACAACATCTGCTGTGTGTGTGTGTGTGTGTGTGTGTGTGTGTGTGTGTGTGTGTGTGTGTGTGTGTGTGTGTACTTATCTTTTTGGAAAGTGTAAATAAAGAGAGAGAAAATAAAGTAAAGAAAATAAGTTGATAAGTGAACCAAGATTATTGCTTTTCTTTTCTTTTTCTTTTTTTTTTTTTTTTTTTGCAGTGTTTAAATTGGTGTGTGAATCTTGGTGTTTGTTGTTGTTGTTGTTGTTGTTGTTGTTGTTGTTGTTGTTTGTTTTGTCTTCTTTTTTCATTGTTTTTTCTTATTTTTTTTTATTTATGTTTGTGTTTCTTCGTTTGTGTTGTTCTTTTATTTGTGTTGTTGTTGTTGTTGTTGTTGTTGTTGTTGTTATTTTGTCAACAGCAACAACAAGAACAACAATAACTACTACTACTACTACTACTACTGCTACTGCTACTGCTACTAGTACTACTTCTACTTCTACTTCTACTTCTACTACTACTACTACTACTACTACTACTACTACTACTACTACTACTACTACTACTATCATTATCACAACAACAAAAACAACAACAACAACAACAACTACTACTACTACTACTACTACTACTACTACTACTACTACTACTACTACAACCTTCTAATAATGAAATTCTAAGTTTTTTTTTTTTTTCCTTTTTTTTCAATTTCCAAACAACTTACCATCAATTTTTCTTACTTTCTATTTTTCTTTCTTTCTTTCTTTCTCTACTTTAATTTCGAGTATTATCCTTCTCCTTTTTCTTCTTCCTTTTCGTATTCTCTTATTTCTTTCTCTCCTCCTCTATTCTTACCTTGATTGTGAATATTCTCTCTCGTTTCCTTCGTGTCCTTGTCTTACTTTTCCTTGTTACTCTCATTTCTTTCTTTCCTTCATTCTTACTTTAATTCCTTATCTCCATTTCCTTCACCTTCCTTTTCATTTATTTATTTATTTCTCTCCTTTTTTTTTACCTAAACTGTGAATATTGTTCTTCTTTTCCTTCACTTTCCTTGTCTTACTCTCATTTCTTCCTTCTCTCCTTCATTCTTACTTTAAATGCTGATATTCGCTTGCTCCATCTTTATTCTCATTTATTTACTTCTCTCCTCTTATTCTTAATTGCAAATATTCTCGTTTTTATTCACTCTCCTTTTCTAACTCATTTATTTTCTCCTCTTCCTTCACATTCTCATTAATTTCCTTCACTCCTTGTCCATGCTTACCTTAATTGCGAATCTTGTCTTTCTCCTTCTTCACCTCCTTCACATTCACCTTTTGCTCCTTCGCTCACATCCTGTCTTTGCGTCGTAAATCACGTGGCCATGGCAGGGACAGGCGCCGTATTGGTCAAGTTTGCCTTTAAAGGAGCCGCGAAGGTCTCCAATTATATGCATTGCTACATAATGAGACTGGCCGCTGCTTGTCACTCCCTGGATGTCACTGTTAAGATCTCCTACACTCCTTTCGGTCAGCGGGCAAAGTGAAGTGGCGGTCGCAGTTTGCCTCAGGAATCCCGGTGTGTTTGTGGTTAATTTTCTGATAGTGTTGAGATTTTCTGTGGTTTTGTTGCCATTTAAACGGACATGTGTTTGCAGTTTGGTGTTGGTGTTTTGACGTTGTTGCTCTTTGATTGTATAAGGAAACAGTGTAGGGGTTGAAAATTTGCTTGAGGAACGCCGGTGTATGGGGTAAGTTTTTATTCCCTCTCTTTCTCTTACTCTCATTTATTTACTCCTCTCTTCTTGATCTTCTCTCTCATTAATTTCGTATTTCGTGCGTGTTTTGAGTCTTTTAACGGTGAATAGGACATAGAAACTCACATTTTCCATACATAAATCGTGTAGATGCTTAAAAATTACTCCAGAGACGCCTTAGCCCTTTCAGTACTGGGACACATTTTTATCTTGAGTTTTGTGTATAATTAGACGATTTTGTTGGCATTAGAAAGGGTCTATGGAGGTCAGAAGATTAATGGCCACAGTCTTCACTATTTTAATCCCCACATGAGTGTCTGAAGCTGCATAAAATTGCCAAATAGTAGATAGACAAAATATGAAAACGTGTCATGGTACTGAAGGGTTTAAGGACAATGTGTAACGCTTAACATATTCAGAAACACTTCCTTCTCTCACGGCGACCATTTCTAAGAGCCACATGGACAATTAGCCGAGTTGTAAAGGTAATTTGTCTTGTTGGTAATGCAGGAACATTGTTAACGTGGCTCTACAATTACAGAAGCACTCTTAAAAATTCGCGTCACTTCAACTAGAGACCTTTGAAAATAGGGACGGTGTGGCGAGGAAGTGTTTCAGAATATAGGCTTAAATCTTCAGGTGTCATTATTTCGTGCAGTGTTTGAGTCACTTGGCATTAAATATCATATAGAAACTCGTCTTTTTCATACATAAACAAGTAATCATGTAAGCGCTCGATTACCACCCTCTGGAACGCCTTAAGGACAATATGTAGTGCTAGATCTTCAAGTATCAGTATTTCCTGCGGTATTTGAGTCACTTAGCATTAAATATCTGACCTATAGATTCTCTTTTTCATACATAGACAAATAGTATAGGGTCTCAATTAACACCCTCTGGAATGCCTTAGGGACAATGTGTAATGCTAAATCTTCAGGTGTCACTATTTCGTGCAGTGTTTGAGTCACTTAGCGTTAAATATCAGAACTATAAACTACCCTGTGTGATATGCAACAGCAAATCATGTAGGTGCTCAATTACCACTCTTTGGAACTCCTTACCTCCTGCAGTACCATGACGTGTTTTCATATTCATTCTGCTTACTATTTGGTGGTTTTATACAGCTTCAGACACGTATATAGGAATTAAGATAGTGAAGACTTTGGCCATTAATCTTCTGACCTTCATAGACTCTTCCTAATGTCAATTAAATAATATAATCTTACGCAAAACTCAAGGTAAAAATGCGTCCCAGTACTGAAGGGTTAACCATTCCGATGTCTTGATTAAATATTCAAATACTGTCAAGATTTCACGGTGAATTAGAGTCTTCGAGCAGAGTTGTCTTGAATACCTGGCCTTTAATATTGGCTCTTTGATATTTAGACAGCAGTATTGAAAGCTGTGAGTCTTGAATATCTGGTCTTTAAACTTGCCTCTGATATATGAACAAGTTGCGAAGGCACCAAAAGACTACCCTGCAGGAACGCCGCTGTCATCAATGTAAACCAGAGATTTCAACTTACTGAGAAGATTGTGTGTAAAAATCTTGCTTGGAGGTGTGATGTGTGTGTGTGTGTGTGTGTGTGTGTGTGTGTGTGTGTGTGTGTCAGTGAGCAGAGGGTGAAGACACAACGCGATACAGCAACCTTGGTCATTATGTTGTGTGGAAGTGGCGGGTGTCAGATCTGGGGGCGCCACTGTCTGGGTAAATGTTCAGGCAATGTACGTGACGTGTGTGCGATATTTGTGTGACCCTAAAGTTTATCTGACTAGCCTTTGTCACAGCGATAAAGAGAATACTGGGGTGAATATTGCTGTAAGAATCTCACTCCGTGGCTAAACTTAAATGTAATAGAGTTCGGTGTAATATTTTTCACTCTCTGTCAAGCTTTAAATAAGAAACAGGATCCTTCACAGCCCGTAAACACCAAGACACACAGACACACAGACAGTAAACAATAAACAGAGGAGGTGACACGGGGAGACCTTAGGAACGCCTTTGTGTTTATTTAAGTTTCATGTCCTGTACAGTTTATGTGATTGAGTGAGCAGGTGATACTTAACCCTTTCAGTACTGGGACGTATTTTTACCTTAAGTTTTGTGTGTGATTAGACGATTTTATTTACTTAAGGAAGTGTCTCTGAAGGTCGAAAGATTAATGGCCACAGTCTTCACTATTTTAATCCCTCACATGAGTTTCTGAAGCTGTATAAAATCACCAAATAGTAAGCAGAATAAATATGAAAATGTGTCCTGGTACTGAAGGGGTTAAGATTTATCCCAGAACCTTTCATCATGGAACTGAATAGCTTAACATGAGATCATCGCAAGAACCTCCAATATTTCAAAAGACCTCATTAAAATTCACACGAGTTTCTGAGGTGTTTCTGGTTCTAGAGGCAGAGTGACAAGATTTCTACATTATTAACTGGATAAACACTTGAATTCCACGCTAATAACTTCTGTGGCCTTGGAAAACAGTCATGGTGAGAGCAGAGTGTTTTTAAGATGTTTTTATGGTTCTAGAGGCAGAGTGACCAGATTTCTACATTATAAAGTGGAGAAACACTCTTGAATTCCTCGCTAGTCATCTTGTAGCCTTGGAAAACAGCCGTGGTGAGAGAACAAAGCGTTTCTGAATGCCATAGTTTTAGACGATGTGAAATTTGTGATACTTGAGCGAATGAGTATATGCCAGTTCAGATTTACCCTGAGAACCTTTCATCATTAATATAACAGTAGGTTGATACAAGACCACCTTAAGAACGCCGCTGTGTTTGGCTAACCCCTTCAGCACCATGACGCGACTTCATATTCATTCTGCTTACTATTTGGTGATTTTCTATAGCTTCAGAAACTCATGTTGGGGATTAAAATGGTGAAGACTGTGGCCATTAATCTTCAGACCTGCACAGACTCTTCCTAATGTCAATAAAACCGTCGAATCATACCCAAAACTGAAGTTATAAATGCGTCTCAATGCTGAAGGGTTTAAAATTCAGGTGATGTAAAGATAATGTAAAGTTGATGCGAGACTTGAGTTGATAGATAGTTATAGATGTTCCCCAAAGCTTCCGTCATTATCACAAAGGCAGTAAGTAAACGTGAGAGGTAATAAATAACGACCTTAGAAACACCACTCTCTTTTGTAAACTCAAGATAATGATGTAGTTAATGTGATTTTGGCGCCACTAAGCTAGCCGACATCAAACTTAATCTCTTCAGTATCATGACACGTTTCCATAATTCACTCTGGTGATTTTCTACAGCTTCAGAAACTTATATGGGATTTAGAATAGTGAAGACTGTGGCCATTAATCTTGTGATCTCCATAGACCTTTCCTAATGTCAATAAAATGGTCTAATGGTACACAAATCTTAAGGTAAAAATGTGTCCCAGTACTGAGGGCGTTAAATATAGTGAAGACTGTGGCCATTAATCTTGTGACCTCCATAGACCCTTCCTCATGTCAGTAAAATGGTCTAATGGTACAACTTTTCAAAACCACCTTTGTCTTAAATGAGCCTGAAATCTGAAGAAACGAAGAAGGTATTGTGTGGAAAAAAGAAAAAAAAAACTTGTCTTAAACCTTGTCTTCCTGATAGTAAGCAATAATTAGCGTGTGTTGAGAAATGATGTGAGTGCTGAAAAGTTACCTTCAAGAACACCTTTGTCATATACAGGTTGCCAAGAAGGTGTTGTGTGTAAAAACCTTATCTTAAGACTTAAACCTTGTCTTCTTGATAGATAAACAGTAATTAACGTGGGTCAAGAAATTACGTTAGTGGTGAAAAATTACCCACAAGAACACCTTTCTCTTATACAGGTTACGAAGAAGGTGTTGTGTGTAAAATCGTTATCTTAAACCTTGTCTTCTTAATAGATAAACAGTAATTAACGTGGGTCAAGAAATTATGTAGGTGCGGAAAGATTATTCTCAAAAACACCTAGTTTTGTATAGGCTAGAAGTTTGAAGTTAGGAAGAAGATATTGTGTAGAAGACTTATCACAAACCTTGCATTCTTAATAGATAAAGAATAACTAGCGTGGATCAAGGCATTATGTAGTGCGGAAAGATTAGCCTCAAGAACACCTAGTCTTGTATAGGCCAGATATTTGAAGTTACGAAGATACTGTGTGTAAAAATCTTATCACAAACAATGATTAGCGTGGGTCAAAAAATTATGTAGGTGCTGAAAAAATTACCTTCAAGAACGCCTTTGTCTTATACAAGTTACGAAGGTGTTGTGTGTAGAAGACTTATCTTAAACCTTGCCTTCCTGATAGATAAAAAAAAATTATTAGCGTGGGTCAAAAAATTATGTAGGTGCTGAAAAATTATCCTCAAGAATTTTAGTCTTGTATAAGCTGGAGATATAAAGTTAGGAGGAAGGTAGGGTGTGTAAAAACCTGAACTCAAACCTTGTCTTCTTAGTAGTAGATAATTGAAAAATGGCGTAGGTGTTGAAAGAATACCTTCAGGAACGCCTTTGTCACATATAGGCGAGAAATTGATAACTTAATGAAAAGATATCGCGTGTAAATAAAAAATAAATAAATAAAAAAAAAAAACGAAAAGAAAAAAAACGTATAATTTGATAGGTAGTAAATAGTGTAGGTGAAGGAAGATTGCCTTAGGGACGCCGCTATCATACCCAAACAATATGAATTTAAACCTTAGCTATTTATCTATACTGTCTTCCCTCCCCCTCCCACCCCTATCCCCATCTCATCAGAATCATGAAAAAAAAAAAAAAATCTTGTCTTGATTAATGAACACTAAATAGACGAGGCTGCAGGAAGATAAGTGAGGCTGAGATAAGAAGATAAGACACGACAGTTTCATCATAGGTATAGTGGATTGAAGACTGGGAATGTGTGTGTGTGTGTGTGTGTGTGTGTGTGTGTGTGTGTGTGTGTGTGTGTGCGGCGGTATATTTGCGTCAGTAGGAGATCAATTAATTTAGTGGGCCGGAAAATAGGTAGGTAGTGAATGGATACAATAGACGGCTGAAGATTTATTTTAGTACCGCCACTTTCATAGATAATAGAGTGGAGGTGATTATCTGAAGTCCGTGTGATGTTTGTGTTAGGAAGTTTGTGAGGCGGAAAGTTGGAAGGGTGTTAATAGCAGGAAACATAATAGGTACCAGAACATTGCATTGGGAACACCACTTTCTTAAATAACAAAGAAGGTAAGTTAAGTATTTGTGTGACGTATATTTAATGCACCAGCAAGTTAGATAAGGTGATAAATAAGCAGAAAAACACGATAGGTACCAGAATCTCGCCTTAGGAACACCACTTTCTTAAATAACGAAGAAGATAAGATCCGTCTGTTTGTGCGTTCTAGTTTAATGAGGGAGAAATTTGGAGATGATGAAGAATAAGCAGAAAAACACAACAGGTACCAGAATGTGACCTTAGGAACACCTTTTTCTTAGATAACAAAGAAGGTAATGTAAATCTATTTGTGTGATATAGTTTAGTGAGCGAGAAAGTTAGAGAGAGTCGTAGATAAGCAGAAAAACAAGATAGGTACCAGTACATTGCTTGAGGAACTCCACTTTCTTAGATAACAAAGAGGGTAAGGGAAGTCTGTTTGTGTGATTGAGTTTAGTGAGCGAGAGAGTTGGAGAGGATGATGAATATGCAGAAATACACACCAACTACCAAGATATCTATTTTAGGAACGCCACTCTCTTAGATAACAAAGAAGGTAATGCAAGTAAAGGTGTGTGTTCTATATTTAGCGAGCCAGAAAGTTGGAGCAAGGTGACAGATAAGCAGAAAAACACAACAGGTACCGGAATCTCGCTTTAGGAATACCACTTTCTTAGATAAAAAAAAAATAAATAAATAATGCAAGGCTATTTATATAATCTGGTTTAGTGAGCGAGAAAGTTGGAGAAGGTGATAAATGAACAGATAACACAAGATACAAAAATAGATAAATAAAAAAAACACAGCAGGTACCAAGATATCTATTTAGGAACGCCACTCTTAAATAACAAATTCTATAAAGTAACAAGTCTTCTGTGATATTGTGTGATTTCTATTTAGCGAGCCAGAAAGTTGGTTAGAGTGATAAATAGTCAGAGAAACACAGCAGGTACCAAGACATCTTTTTAGGAACACCACTTCTGTAATAAATTCTTGGCGCTAATATAAATCAGATTCTGTGATATTATGTTAGCGAGTTTAGCGAGCCAGAGAGTTGGATAGGGTGATAAATAAGCAGAGAAATACAATAGACACCACAAAATCGCTTTAGGAACGCCACTTTCATAGATAATAAATTCTAGACGAAGATATATTGTAGTCGTGATGTTTGCGTTAGTTAGTTGGGTTTGATAATAGATAACCAAATACAAAAGGCAAAGGAAATCTCTTTAGGAACACCACTTTTTTTTAGATAGATGATAAATGTTAGGTGAAGATTATAACGTTGGAGTAAAGATTTTAATAGTTTCAGACAGATCAATGATTTAATGGTGATAGATAAACAAATACAACAGGTTCCAGGAAATCTCTTCGGAACGCCACTTTTTAGATAATAATAAATGTAAAATGAAGATTGTAAGGTTGGAGAAAAGTTTTTGTTAGTTTTGGACAGATCAATGATTTAGTGGTGATAAACAAATACAAAAGGTCCAAGGAAATCTCTTTAGGTACACCACTCTTTTTTTCTTTTTTTTAGATAGATAATGGATGTTAGGTGTAGATTATAACGTTGGAGTGAAGTTATTGTTAGTTTCGGACAGATCAATGAGTTAAGTGGTGATAGATACGCAAGAAATACAACAGGTTCCAGAAAACCCCTTTGGGAACGCCACTTTCTCGGGCAATAAATGTTGGTGAGGATATAAAGTTAGCGTAAAATTTGTGTTAGTATCAGACAGATCAGTGAGTTCACTTCAACACTAGATAAGCAACAAATACAACAGAAGCACAGAAGCCAGGAGATAGCCTTAGGAACACCGCTTTTAGTTTTACCTGTTGCTGTGAAGTGTGTATTAACCCCTTCAGTACTGGGACACGTTTTTACCTTGATATTTGTGTACGATTAGACCATTTTATTGACATTAGGAAGGTTTATGGAGGTCAGAAGATTAATGGCCACTGTCTTTACTATTTTAATCCCTTCAGTACTGGGACACGTTTTTACCTTGAGATTTGTGTATGATTAGACCATTTTATTGACATTAGGAAGGGTTTATGAAGGTCAGAAGATTAATGGCCACTGTCTTTACCATTTTAATCCCTTCAGTACTGGGACACATTTTTACATTGAGATTTGTGTACCATTAGACCATTTTATTGACATTAGGAAGGGTCTGTGGAAGCCAGATGATTAATGGCAACAATCTTCACTATTTTAATCCCACACATAAGTTTCTGAAGCTGTATAAAATCACCAAATAGTCACCAAAATTAATATGGAGCGTCATGGCACTAAAAGGGTTAACAGCAGACACATTACTGACTTAAGTGGCTCAGTCTTGGCTTCAGTAACAGGGAACAAACAAAGCAGGTGGCAGAAGGTCGCTTTAGGAACACCGGTGAATAATGATAAGAGTGTGCTAGAGGAGGAA
>NC_059262.1:1545000-1547500 GCF_017591435.1 Portunus trituberculatus | reverse complement strand
TTCCTTCTTTATCACATATTCTCTAGTCACACTTTTTAGCCAATTTTCCTTCTTCTCCCTTTGGTTTCTCATTTTCCTTATTCCTTTCATTCTCTTCCTTTTATTTATCTTATTTTTTCATTCTTCCTTTATTTATTATTCTGTCTTCCTCCATTGTCTCTATTTTTCTCTTTTATTTCTCTCCTTCTTCTTCGCTTATCATGTTTTTCCCCCTTCCTCCCTTTTATCACTATTTCTGTTTCGCCCCTTTTCGCTAACCGTTAATTCAAAGTGTAGCAGACGCAGCGACCGTTAGTGACCGTTATTTCCGTTAGTGACGAAGCGATTTGAATATTTGAAAAGTTAAAGGAAAGTTTAAGAGATTTTTGAAATTTTTATTGTTATTGTTATTGTTATTGTTGTTTTTTTGTTTATATATATATATTTTTAGCACTTAAATTAGCGTTTATTTATTTATATTAATATTTTAAGTATTTTTTTTATATATATATAATCTCTTTGTTTTGTTTGTTTGTTTGTTTGTTTTTTTGTTTTTTTTTTCGTTCAGCCTCTTTTGTCTTGAGTGTCAAATTGTTTTCAGTGTTTTTTTTTTAAAGTTTCGGTTCAAAATCACGTGTTTTTTTTTTTTTTTCAGTTTAATTTTCAATGTGTTTTTTTTTCTTTGTTCTTTTCTTTATTTGCTTCTTTTGTTTTTATTTTGTTTTGATATTCGTGTTTTTTTTTCTTCATTTTCTTCGTTCTCTTAATTTACGAAGCACATCAATTTCACCTCATTTCTTCCCCTTTATATTTTTCTCACTTTTTTTCATTTATTTCTCTTTTTTTATAGACATACATAAAATTTTTTGGGAATCGTAAATTTCCTCATTATTTCCCCAACGAAGCACTTTTTTTTTTCCTACAATTGACCGAAAACCTCAATTATTTCCCGCGTTTTTATTTTCATTATTTTTCCTCGCTTTATTTGAATTCACTCATTTATTTTTGAGAATCTTCATCATTTTTTTAGTAATCTTGTAAATTTCACTTTTTTCCTCAAATTTATCGAAAAAAAAACATAAATTACTACTTATATCTTCATCTTTTCAATTTTTCCTCTCTTTACTACGATTTATTTTTGAGAATCTTCATATATTTTTAGTAATCTTGTAAATTTCACTTATTTTCCACCAACTTGCTCAAAAAAAAAAAAACAATTATTTCTCATTTCTACATTTATTTTTCCTTTTTTCCTCACTTTCTTTCAATTTCCTCCTTATTTTCATTCAATTTTTAAGCCACCATATCAATTCCGTCTTTCTTCTTTAAAATTTATCCAAAAAACTCAATTAGTCCCCATATTTGAACGCCTTTCCTTCCCGCGTCACATTTCCCGGCCTGTGATTGGTGGAGAGGTGGGCGGGGCGGCTGTGATTGGCGGAGACGTGGTGCGGGGAGCTTACTGAAGAAGGCGATGACGTGGCGCGCTGTGATTGACTACGCCCCGCCTCGCCCTCTGCCGGCTAGGATTTGCGATATAGGAGGCTGAGGATCTGCTGAAGGGGAAAGAAGAAGAAGAGGAGGAGGAGGAGGAGGAGGAGGAGGAGGAGAAGGAGGAGGATGTTATTTATTATTTATTATTATATTCATCTATTTATCTAGTTAATATTTTCTTTTAATTGTCTATTTGATTTATATATTGTTTCTCTCTCTCTCTCTCTCTACCTGCTAGCGGACTTGTATGTTGGCCTGCTCGGCGTGGGCGTGGGAGTGGGCGTGGTGGGCGTGGGAGGTGGTGGGCACACGGAACGCCCTCTGTTTCTCCTCGAACTCCCTCAGTCTGGCCTTGTATTTTTCGATCTCCTCTCTCAGAAACCGATCTTCTTCCTGGTTTGTGTTAAGGTTAGGTTAAGTTAATTAGTGTGTGTGTGTGTCTGTGTGTGTGTGTGTGTGTGTGTGTGTGTGTGTGTGTGTGTGTGTGTGTGTGTGTGTGTTAGGTTTGTTTGTATTAAGGTTTGGTTAAGTTAAGTGAAAAAAAGTTAGGTTAGGTTAGGTTAGGAAAACAAATTGCCTTCTCTCTTCTTTCCCTTTTTCTCTTTTCCTTCTTCTTTCATAGTCTGTTTTGTCAGTTTATCTCTCTGTACCCATTTCCTCTCTCTCTTTCCCCTCTCTCTCTTTCTCCCCTCTTCCTCTTCCCCTCTCTCTCCCTTTACGTCCTCCCTTTTCCCTCTTGTATGGTGCATTTGTCTCTTTACCTATTCCTTCTCCCCTCTGCCTCTTCCCCTCTCTCCTCTCCTTCTCCCTCTTTCTCTTCCCTTCTCTCTTTTCCTCCTTCTTTCACTATTTTATCAGTTCCTCTCACACATTTTCTCTCTCCTTTCTCCCTCTTCCTTCTCTCCTCTTCTTTTCCTGCTCCTGTCTCTCTAACCATACTCCCCTCTCCCTCTCCCCTCTCAACACTCACCGCTGCAGCCTCCTCGTCGTATTCCAGGCAGCCCACGCCATCCAGCCGCTCCAGGTC
>NC_059262.1:1530000-1532500 GCF_017591435.1 Portunus trituberculatus | reverse complement strand
TATTCCAAGGCCACAGAGATGACTAGCGGGGTTTCCAAGAGTGTTTCAACGGTTAATACTGCAGAAATGTTGTCACTCTGCCTCTTAAACCGTAAAAACACTCTTAAAAACGCTTTGCTGTCAATACGACTAAATTTTCAAGGCCACAGAGATGAGCAGCGGGGTTTTCAAGAGTGTTTCACCGGTTAATACTGCAGAAATGTTGTCACTCTGCCTCTTAATTCGTAAAAACACTCTTAAAAACGCTTTGCTCTCAATACGACTAATATTCCAAGGCCACAGAGATGAGCAGCGGAGTTTCCAAGAGTGTTTCACCGATTAATACTGCAGAAATATTGTCACTCTGCCTCTTAAACCGTAAAAACACTCTTAAAAACGCTTTGCTGTCAATACGACTAATTTTCCAAGGCCACAGAGATGAGCAGCGGGGTTTTCAAGAGTGTTTCACCGATTAATATTGCAGAAATGTTGTCACTCTGCCTCTTAATTCGTAAAAACACTCTTAAAAACGCTTTGCTCTCAATACGACTAATTTTCCAAGGCCACAGAGATGAGCAGCGGAGTTTCCAAGAGTGTTTCACCGATTAATACTGCAGAAATATTGTCACTCTGCCACTTAAACCGTAAAAACACTCTTAAAAACGACGCTTTGCTCTCAATACGACTAATATTCCAAGGCCACATAGATGACTAGCGGGGTTTCCAAGAGTGTTTCTCCAATTAATACTGCAGAAATATTGTCACTCTGCCTCTTAAATCGCGTAAAAACACTCTTAAAAACGCTTTGCTGTCAATAATATTCCAAGGCCACAAAGATGACTAGCGGGGTTTCCAAGAGTGTTTCAACGGTTAATACTGCAGAAATGTTGTCACTCTGCCTCTTAATTCGTAAAAACACTCTTAAAAACGCTTTGCTCTCAATATAACTAAATTTTCAAGGCCACAGAGATGAGCAGCGGGGTTTCCAAGAGTGTTTCACCGATTAATACTGCAGAAATATTGTCACTCTGCCACTTAAACCGTAAAAACACTCTTAAAAACGACGCTTTGCTCTCAATACGACTAATATTCCAAGGCCACAGAGATGAGCAGCGGGGTTTTCAAGAGTGTTTCTCCAATTAATACTGCAGAAATATTGTCACTCTGCCTCTTAATTCGTAAAAACACTCTTAAAAACGCTTTGCTCTCAATACGACTAATATTCCAAGGCCACAAAGATGATTAGCGGGGTTTCCAAGAGTGTTCCACCGATTAATACTGCAGAAATGTTGTCACTCTGCCTCTTAAACCGTAAAAACACTCTTAAAAACGCTTTGCTGTCAATAATATTCCAAGACCACAAAGATGACTAGCGGGGTTTCCAAGAGTGTTTCAACGGTTAACACTGCAGAAATATTGTCACTCTGCCTCTTAAAATGTTGTCACTCTGCCTCTTAAACCGTAAAACACTCTTAAAAACGACGCTTAGCTCCAAGAGTGTTTCAATACGACACTAATATTCCAAATACGACTAATATTCCAAGGCCACAGAGATGAGCAGCGGGGTTTTCAAGAGTGTTTCACCGATTAATACTGCAGAAATATTGTCACTCTGCCTCTTAAACCGTAAAAACACTCTTAAAAACGCTTTGCTCTCAATACGACTAATATTCCAAGGCCACAGAGATGAGCAGCGGGGTTTCCAAGAGTGTTTCAACGGTTAATACTGCAGAAATATTGTCACTCTGCCACTTAAACCGTAAAAACACTCTTAAAAACGCTTTGCTGTCAATACGACTAATATTCCAAGGCCACAAAGATGATTAGCGGGGTTTCCAAGAGTGTTCCACCGATTAATACTGCAGAAATGTTGTCACTCTGCCTCTTAAACCGTAAAAACACCTTAAAAAACTTGTGTAAACTTAAATAAAGCCTTTTGAAATAGTGAAGGCAAAGCACAGAAGAGTTTGAGAGTACCAGGCCAAGTAGTAATAGATTTGTCACAAGTTTGAAGGCAGGAACAGACATGAGCAGTCCTCGCCAGTGTTACCAAGACCACGCCATCACCTGCCCCGCCACACACCACGCTGCATGACTGATTGCTGCCTGATAACTTGTCTGATTTCACCGAGATTACCAAATACGTGAAATGAAGACTGGAAATGTTGAGATGTATTGTTGTTGTTGTTGTTGTTTCCTTTTCTTCATTTTTACGTTTTTTTTTTTTCATCCTTCTTTTCCTTCCGTTTGTAGAAAATATGTGTGCTTCTACTACTACTACTACTACTTTCAATTTCGTATCAGTATCATTCAGTGTACACCATGCTAATTTATTCATTTATTCATTTATTATACTGTTATCACAATTTTATAACGTGTTCATTCCGTAATTTATGCATTTTCATATTTTTGCTTTGCTTCCTCATTTTGTTTATTTCATTTTCCCAGTTTTATTGTTTTTTTTGTGTCATTTTCTATTTTCGTGTGTATTCGTGCTGTATTCGTGTGTATTCGTGTGTGT
>NC_059262.1:1505000-1515000 GCF_017591435.1 Portunus trituberculatus | reverse complement strand
GTTAGGTTAAGTTAGGTTAGGTCAGATCAGGTTAGGTTAAGGTTAGGTTAGGTTATAGTTAAGTTATAGTTATATTAGGTTAGGTTAGGTCAGGCAGCCCAACACAAAATTATCTTATATTTGTAAACAGTATCTCACCACTTTTCCTTAACCCCTTCAGCACCATGACGAGTTTCCATATTCACTCTGCTGACTATTTGGTGATTTTATAAGCTTCAGAAACTCATGGGGGATTAAAATTGTGAGGACTGTGGCCATTAATCTTGTGACCTCCATAGACCCTTCATAATGTCAATAAAATGGTCTAATGGTACACAAATCTCAAGGTAAAAATGTGTCCCAATACTGAAGGGGTTAAAATAGTGAAGACTGTGGCCTTTAATAGTCTGACCTCCATAGACCCTTCCTAATGTCAATAAACTCGCCTCAGTATTGAAGGAGTTAATTTTAAAAGGCTGTAGTGGAAATTGAATCTGTTGTTAGTGTTTCCATGGTTTTAGTGAGAGATTAACACGATTTCTACATTAATAATAAAGAAACACAATCTTGAGAACCCTCCTAGTCATTTCTGGCCTTGGGAAACAGTGGTGAGAGAATGAACTGTCTTAGAATACTGTTTATACTTTACGAAATTTCCAGGATGCATATTTTTTTTTTTACGGTTCTAGTAACAGATAAACACTATTTCTACATTATGAAGACTAAAAAGCACCAGTGACACCGTTTGACAATCACTGTAACTTTGGATATGGCAGTGTCTCAAAATACGTGTTTACTAAGTTACACGGGACTTCTAGGGTGTTTTTACAGATGTAGTGATGGGTAAACACACTTCTACATTATAAACATCAAAATTCACCTTTGAGAACCCAACTAGTCATCTCTGTAGCCTCGAAAAACAGTCATGAAGGATGTTTTTAAAGATTCTAGTGACAAATAAACGCTTTCACATCATCAAAACCCGGAAAAACACCTTTGAAAACCGTTTAACTCTCTGTAACCTTGAAAAAAGAAGAAAGACAGGTAGACAGCGCACAGGTAGGCACAGGTAAGCCAGTTAAGCATGTACTACAGTGATTGGGGAGGATCCTAGTGACAAATAAACGCTTTCACGTGATCAACACCCCAAAAAACACCTTTGAAAACCGTTTAACTCTCTGTATCCTTGAAAAAATATAGAAAGACAGGTACACAGCGCACAGGTAGGCACAGGTAAGCCAGTTAAGCCTCCGCCACAGTGATGGAGGAGGAGCCTGACAGGTTAACGAGTTGCTTGGAGTTGAAGGTAGCAATGAGCACAAACTCCCCAACCTTATGTGGCACCATTGTGTAGGTCCACTTCATCTCACCCTTGGCGGCCACGTCACTGGCAGGTGAGAGAGGGAGAGAGGGAGTGAGTGAGTATGGGGAGTTTGTGGAGAGGTTAGGGTATTTTTGAGAGAGAGAGAGACAGATAGACAGATAGATAGACAGACAGACAGACACAGATAAACAAACAGAGAGAAAGAGATAGAGACAGAGAAACAGACAGCTATAGAGAGAGAAAGAAACACACACACACACACACACACACACACACACACACACACACACACACCTGATCGGGATGGTCTTGGGGCGGCTGAGTCCAGGGCCGTCTACTTCCAACACACAGTCCGTCATGGTCTCCGGCAGAGGGTTCATGAAAGAGAACTCAATCTTCAAGGGCTGCTCCACCACCGCCTTGTGCAGCGCCTGTTGTAATAGTAGTAGTGTAGTAGTAGTAGTAGTGGTAGTAGTAGTGGTAGTAGTAGTAGTGAAATAGTATACTCTCAGATCTTTATAAGTTTGTTCAGGTAAATATTTTGTGTTGATCTAGTAGTAGTAGTAGTAGTAGTAGTAGTAGTAGTAGTAGTAGTAGTAGTAGAAATAGCAGTTGGTATAGTGTTATTAAAGTCGTACACACACACACACACACACACACACACACACACACACACACACACACACACACACACACACACACACACACACACACACACACACACACACAACTTTCGTCTCCCTCTCTCTCTCTCTCTCTCTCTCTCTCTCTCTCTCTCTCTCTCTCTCTCTCTCTCTCTCTCTCTCTCTCTCTCTCTCTCTCTCTCTCTTGACCAGTACGCTAGGTTTGGTGATCTCGAAGCAGTCATCACCCATCCAGGCGTAGGAAGTCTCCACAACGCGGCAGTGGGCAACCATCTTCACCATGGCGTGCTCCACCAGTTTGCTGTAGTACTGGCTGTAGGGCACCGGCAGCGACAGGGTCTTGGCTGGGGGCGTGGCAGGGTTGGTAGGGGTTAGGTTGGGTGGTGGTGGTGGTTGTAGTGGTGTGTGTGTGTGTGTGTGTGTGTGTGTGTGTGTGTGTGTGTGTGTGTGTGTGTGTGTGTGTGTGTGTGTGTCCTCCTCCTCCTCCTCCTCCTCCTCCTCCTCCTCCTCCTCCTCCTCCTCCTCCTCCTCCTCCTCCTCCTCCTCCTCCTCCTCCTCCTCCTCCTCCTCCTTACTACTCTTAAATAACAACTGTTCTTTTCTTCTAACAATAATAATAATAATAATAATAATAATAATAACAACAATAACAACAACAACAACAATAATAACCCCCTTCGTGAGAGCTGCTAGGATTACAATGACGTATGTTTGTAATTCTATGTAACTCTAAGTAATTCCTCCCACAGGCGCCTCTACATACATTGCTTGGGCTTCAATACGAACTCCCCGCCTGCTTCAGTGATGGGGTTGGCAGGAGCGCCCGTGTAGTAAACGCTGCCTGCCTTCATGACAATTTGCACGGTTCTGTCCACTTCGCTGGTACTCTGAAGAGGCCAATGGATTCAAGGTAAGGGAAGGTTGGGTTGAGTTGGGTTGGGTTGGGTTGGGTTGGGTTAGGTTGGGTTGGGTTGGGTTGGTTAGAGAGAGAGAGAGAGAGAGAGAGAGAGTGCAGTTAATGTTACGATTAATCTTTTTGTAGAGAAATTAAGTTAGGTGAGGTGAGAAAATAAAGACACACACACACACACACACACACACACACACACACACACACACACACACACACACACACACACACACACACACACACACACACACACACACACACACACACACACCTCAGCCTTGACGGTGACAGAGAAGTCATCACCAATGCTAATGCTGTCAATGTCCTCGATCGTGAAGTTGACATCGTCCTCGGCCAGGGAAGGGAAGCGGAAGGCGTGGCGAGCGTTGCGGGAGCTGCGGGGAACATGTTGGCGACTTGTTAGGCAGTGTTTGGTGTAGCAGTGTTCTCTATCTCTTCCCTGCTCCTCCTCTGCAGTCTCCTCTACAAAGGGTCTAACCAAACTATTTTCCTAAGGCTCTAGTTGAAGGGGTGCGAGGTTTAATGGTGTTTTTTTTCGTGTTTTAGTGTCAAATTAACAATATTTCTGCATTATTAACAGGAATATACTTCAGAAAGGGTATAGTTGAAGTGAATCGAGTTTTTAAGGGTGTTTTTGGTGTTCTAGTGTCAGATTAACAATATTTCTACACTGTTAACAGGAAAATGCTTCTCTAAAAAGGTATAGTTGAAATGACGTGGGTTTTGAATGGTGTTTTTATGGTTCTAGTGACTGATTAGCATTATTACCTCTTAGAAAAGGCTTTGTGTGAAGTAGTACTGTTTTTAAGGGTGTTTTTACGGTTCTAGTGACAGATTAGCAAGATTTCCTCATCATTACCTCTTTAGAAAGGCTTTAGGTGAAGTTGTGCTGGATTTTAAGGGTGTTTTAAGGTTCTAGTGACAGATTAACAAGATTTCTTCAGAAAAGTGAAGGTGTACGGGCAGATTCTAGTGACAGATAAGCAAGATTAATGCATTGTGAGCAGGTTAAACACTCTTGACAACCTGGCTAGTCATCTTTATGGCCTTTGAAAACAGTCACGGTAAAGAATATTTGATTTCTGACACCCTGCCCCCTCGCCCTTCTCCCCGCCTCACCGTCTGGCCGCCATCTGCAGCGTGACTCTCTCTGCCTTGGTTCCCTCTGGCGGTTTGTATAGATTAGTGCAGTCCTCCTTGTCAACGTCGCCGTAGTTCCCGTTTTCTACGCCGCCTACCTTCTTGGTGAGCAATTGACGGCCCACGCTGGAAGGAAAGAAAATGGGAGTAGTGGTTGTGGTGGTGGTGGTGATGGTGGTAGTAACGGTAGTTGTAGTGGTAGAAGTGGTTGTAGTAGTAGTAGTTATTGTTGTTGTTGTTGTTGTTGTTGTTGTTGTTGTTCTCTATGTAATGAGTTTTTTTTTTTTTTTTTTTTTTTTAGTTTCCGTTTCAAAAAATGTTAAGTTTTCGTTTTCTTTGATTCACTGCTTCAAAAATTCCGGGTTTATTTGTTTTTGAGGCTATTTTATTATTAGGATTAGGATTAGGATTAGGATTCTCCCACCCGTCACCCCTCACTCCTTCACCCCATTCCCCCTCCCTCACCCCATTTCCCCTCTCTCACCCCTCTCCTGATGTCAACCCAATTCTTGCACCCCAAACCTCACCCCATCTCATGCAAACCCCAGCCACCCCCAGTCCCCCTTCATCCCACCCTCATTCTCTCACTCACCCCCACTCATCCCTCACCCCATCTCGTCCCATCCTTAACACACCCCACCCCACCTTCACCCCACTCCAATTTTCCCATCTCCCCTTCACTTCACCCCATACCTCACTTTGCCTCACCCCAACACCCCTTCACCCGACTTGTTCACCCCATCATCCCCCCAATCTCTCCACCTCACACCAATTCCTCCCCTCACACCTCTCATTCCCCATCATCTCACAGCAGTTCCTCCCCTCATCTCCCTTTCCCCTCACCTCACCCAAGTTCTTCCCCTCACACCTCGATTCTACCCTCGAAGCACCCCATCCTTCAATTCTCCCCCACAAGCACTCCCCATCCCTAGTTCTACCGCCCCAGTACCTTCCAAGGCCCCCATGTCAACGTACTGGTTTTTATTTGAGAAGATTTTCCTGAAGCCATCCTGCGCGTCCTCGTCCTCTTGCCAATGCACAACATCAGCGTTCACCTCGGCCAAGACAAAGGGCACGTCATATTTAAGCTCCATCAGGCCCCTGCGCACAGCCTCGTGACTCGCTGGCCCGCACTGGAACACGCCTATAGGACAGCCAGGAGGGTGGGCATGGTTAGTGTTTAGTGGTGTTGTGGGGGTGTTTGTGGGTGTTTGTGGGAGGGAGGGGGTTTGAGTGTATTTATTTGTGTTGTGTGTGTTGTGTGTGTGTGTGTGTGTGTTTTCTGTGTCTTTCTGTCTCTTTCTCTGTCTCTGTCTTTGTCTTTCTCTCTGTCTTTCTGTCCTCTGTGTCTTTTCTCTTTCTTTTCTCTCTTTCTCTGTCTTTCTCTATGCCTTTTCTCTCTTTGTTTTCTCTCTTTCTGACCTTCTCTGTGTCCTTCTCTATGTCTCTCTCTCTCTCTCTCTCTCTCTCTCTCTCTCTCTCTCTCTCTCTCTCTCTCTCTCTCTCTCTCTCTCTCTCTCTCTCTCTCTCTCGGGTTAGTTAAGTCAAGTAGGGTTAAGTTAGGTAAGTTAAGGATAAAATAAGGTAAGAATATTTGCAAAATTGGGTCAAGGTCAGGTTAGGTCACGTTAGATAGGTTATGTCAGGTGAGGCTCGGTCAGGTGAGGTGAGGTGAGGTGAGGTGAGGTCAGCACGCACCGTCGCTGGTCTCCTGGGGCGTGGCGTCGATGGCCTGCCAGCCCCCGTAGCCAGGCGGCAGGTCAGGGCGGTCCATCCACACGTCATTCCATACGTGGAAGTTCCAGATGGAGTCGCCGAGGCCCGTGGGGTTAATGCCAGAGCGGCTCGCCCTACTGAAGGTGTGGCGGGGGAAGGGAGTGGTCATTAGCCTGCCTGGGGAACGCATGGATTCACAACACACACACACACACACACACACACACACACACACACACACACACACACACACACACAAGCCACAACAAGTCATACACGTGTTGCGAGGTGTTATAGTACAAAAACCTAACAAGAAGATGACAAGAACACAACACGAACACAACAAGAACAAGACGAAGGCAGTACTCACGTGATCTTGTCGCCCTTCTTGTCCACATACTCGTCGATGGTGAGAGAGACGTCCGTGTCGTGGGCCGAGTTGAGGTTGGTCACTGGGCGGCACGGGAGACCCAGGGCGCGACACACTGCGGCACCAACACAAAGGAATACAAAGGAAGGCCAAACAACATATTCCTAACATCCTAACCAGAGAGAGAGAGAGAGAGAGAGAGAGAGAGAGAGAGAGAGAGAGGTCTTCAAATAAGTTAACATAGAAGATAAAAGAAAAAAAATGAAGGAAAAGAAAGAGGAGAAGGAGGAGGAGATAGAAGAGGAAGAGAAAGAAGAGGAGGAAGATAATGAAGAAGAAAGAGGAAGGAGGAACACAATGGAGCGAAAAATGAATAATAGGCGTTTAAAGATTAACAAGTGTAGAACAGAATAAGAAAAGAAAACAAGAGGAGGAAGAAGAGGAAGAGAAAGAAGAAGAAAGAGGAAGAAAATAATTAAATGAGGGAGAGAGAAAAGAGCTGATCAAGAGAAAGAGAAAAAGAGAAGCAAATGAAGAGAGACAGAAGACGAATAAAATAAAAAACAGGAGGAGGATGACAAGAATGAAGAAGAAAGAAGAAGAAAGAAATAGGGAAGAGAGAAAAGGAAGTGATGGAGAAAGAAACAAAAATAGAAGAAGAAAGAGGAGGAGGAGGAGGAGGAGGAGGAGGAGAGGGAAATTGAAATGGAGAATAGAAAAAAGGAGATGATAGAGAGAAAGAAACAGAAATAGGAGAAAGAGAAGGGAGGAGGAGGAGGAGGAGGAGAAAGAAGAACTGGGGGAAGAAAAATGAATTGATGGGGAGAGAGAGAGAGAGAGAGAGAGAGAAACAGGAAGAAGAAAGAAAAAATAAACTACAGCACATATTTTCATTCCTCCTCCTCCTCCTCCTCCTCCTCCTCCTCCTCCCGTAGTAGTCACCCAGCGAAGACCCAACACTGCCCATACTTGACGGGACGGCCTCTCCTCACATACTCCTCCATGATCTTGATGGAGCCCGCCCACTGACTTGGGGAGGTGCCGTCAGAATAGTCGCCGCTCCAGTCCCCGATCAGCACCCCGTTGTCACCGTCGTTGCTGTTCACCTGAAGGGCGGGAAGGTGGGTTAGGGTAGGTTGGGTTAGGGTTAATTTGGGTTGGGTTGGGTTAATTTGGGTTGGTATATTTTTTTTTTTTTTTTTTTTTTTATTTGTGAAGTTGTGTGGTTTTGGAATTTCTACTGCTGCTTGTTCACTTTTTTTTTTATTCTCTCTCTCTCTCTCTCTCTCTCTCTCTCTCTCTCTCTCTCTCTCTCTCTCTCTCTCTCTCTCTCTCTCTCTCTCTCTCTCTCTCTCTCTCTCTCATTATCACTTATTCTTATTCATTGTTACCCTCACACTCACTCCCTCCCTCCCTCACTTAGCCCTCCCACCTCTCCCCTCTACCCACTCATCTTCCCCTCAGTCACCCTTCCTCTTCCCCACCCCGTCCCTCTAACCCTTCCCCTCACTCTCACCCTTCACTCATTTTCTTCTCCCCTTACTCATCTCATTCATTTAACTCTCCCCTCACTCATTCATCTTTCCTCTCTCCACCCCTCATATGATCCACTCGTTCCCCTCACCCTCACTTCCCCTTCCCTATCCCCCCCCATATATTGACCCATCCTTTCCCTCACTCACCCTTCCTCTCCCCCACTACTTTCCCTCATCCATCCTCTCCCCTCTTCCTCACTCCTTCCCCTCACTCTCACTCCCCTTTTGTCCACTATTTCCACAACCGTTTCCCCTCACCCTCACCCTTCTCCCTCACTCACTCCTCTTACCCACCCTAGTCCTTCACTCTCTTCCCCTCACCCTCACTCCCCTTTTCCTGGCCCTTCCACACCTTCCCCTCACCTTCACTCTCTCTTCCCTACATTCACCCTTCCTTTCATCTCTCCTCGTCTCCTCTCTTCCCCTCATTCCCTCACACCCCCGGCTCTCACCATCTTGGATATGGCGCGTGACACAAAGATCGGGTCTCCTCGCGCCTCGTGTTTCAGTCCTGAGCGTTCCATGAGCAGCACACAGGCCGGCAGCACCACGTCATCGAACTGCCCAAAAGACCAGTGCCTCCCTCGCGCCGGGTAGCCCCCCTGCCAGATCTGTACAGGGAAGAAGGGGGTTTAGGCTGTCTTCTCTAAAATGACTCCTGGATTTAAAATATGTAGGTTATTGATAACGTTATTTAAACAGTGAAGACTCTGGACCATTAATCTTCTGACCTCCATAGACCCTTCTTAATGTCAATAAAATCATCTAGTCACATCCAAAACTCAAGGTAAATATGCGTCCCAGTACTGAAGGGGGTTAAGTGTGTGTCAATATACTTTTTTGTTGATCAGCTCATTATTACAAGGGCAGCTCACGATTTGCCTCAAGATCTGACAACCACGCATTCTCTCTCTCTCTCTCTCTCTCTCTCTCTCTCTCTCTCTCTCTCTCTCTCTCTCTCTCTCTCTCTCTCTCTCTCTCTCTCTCTCTCTCTCTCTCTCTCTCACCTTGCCGACGGGGTTCAGCACGTACTCGTTCCTGCCCTCCTCGTCCGGCATGTACGTACCGTCATCTGTGGACACGTACACGCAGTTTACGTACACACTCAGGTCTTGGTGCACATGGTTACTTACATGGCGAAAATTGGCGGGAAAAAGTGAAAAAGTAAATGTAAGTAAATGAAAAAGTGTAGTCTCTCTCTCTCTCTCTCTCTCTCTCTCTCTCTCTCTCTCTAAATTGATTAATAGATAAACAAATTGATAAACACACACACACACACACACACACACACACACACACACACACACACACACACACACACACACACACACACACAGATAGATTAGAGAGAGGACAGACAGAGACAGAGACAGACATAGAGACAATAAAGAAAAAAAAACGAAAAACAAAAATAAAACAACAGAATTTAGAAAGAAGAAAGAAAAATCAGAGAGAGAAAGAAAAAAAAAAACACACACACACACACACACACACACACACACACACACACACACACACACACACACACACACACACACACACACTCACGTTTATTCCATGGGTTAAAGAGGATATAGATAGAAGTGTCCAGCCTCAGTAACTGTCTGGCCGATCTATCAGCAGCGGTGTCTTTTGGTTTGAGCTCAGTAGCCATCGTCCAAGAGCCCACTGGAGCGATACTGGGAATCTGGACCTGTGAGAGAGGCATAGGTGTGGCATGAGGGACGGGCCGAAAGGGTCTGGAAACTCATATACTTTTCCCTTGTACTGAGAGAGCTGCCTTTCTATTTAGACTCACATTCTTAAACACTTTTGTACTTCATCGGCAGTACATCAAAAGGGTTTAAGTTTACGCGTTTTGTGGTTCTAGAGGCAGATTGACAAGATTTATGCATTATTAACTGGAGAAACACTTGAAAACCCCGCTAATCATCTCTGTGGCCTTGGAAAACAGTCATGGTGAGAGAGGCAAAGTGTTTTAAGGTGTTTTTACAGTTCTAGAGGCAGAGTGACAAGATTTATGCATTATTAACTGAAAACCCCGCTAATCATCTCTGTGGCCTTGGAAAACAGTCATGGTGAGAGAGGGCAAAGTGTTTTTAAGGTGTTTTTACAGTTCTAGAGGCAGAGTGACAAGATTTATGCATTATTAACTGGAGAAACACTTGAAAACCCCGCTAATCATCTCTGTGGCCTTGGAAAACAGTCATGGTGAGAGAGAGCAAAGTGTTTTTAAGGTGTTTTTACAGTTCTAGAGGCAGAGTGACAAGATTTATGCATTATTAACTAGAGAAACACTTGAATTCCCCGCTAGTCATCTCTGTGGCCTTGGAAAACAGTCATGGTGAGAGAGAGCAAAGT
>NC_059262.1:1487500-1495000 GCF_017591435.1 Portunus trituberculatus | reverse complement strand
CACCACCAGCACCACCACCAGCACCGCCGCCAGCACCACCACCAGCACCAGCACCAGCACCACCACCGCCGCCGCCGCAGTGTTTATGAAGGACCACTGTCTCTGTCACTGTCTCTGTCTCTGTCTCCGTCACTGTCTCTGTCTCCACCACTGTTTCTGTCTGTGTCTCTGTCTGTGTCTCCACCACCGTCTCTGTCTGTGTCTCCACCACTGTTTCTGTCACTGTCTCCACCACCGTCTGAACCTGTGGAGAAAACGGGAATGGTGAGAGAAAACGGGATGGGGAGAGAAAACGGGAATAGGGAGAAAACGGGAAGTGGGAGAAAACGGTAACTGGAGAGAAAACGGGATGGTGAGAGAAAACGGGAATGGTGAGAGAAAACGGAAGTGGGAGAAAACGGGAATGGTGAGAGAAAACGGGATGGGAGAGAAAACGGGAATGACGGAGAGAAAACGGGAAGTGAGAGAAAAACGGGAAAGAAAACGGTAACTGGAGAGAAAACGGGAATGAGAGAAAACGGGAAAGAAAACGGTAACTGGAGAGAAAACGGGAATGACGAGAAAGAAAACGGGGCAAGGTTGACAGAAAACAGCAATTAGAAAGTACCTGTTTTTTTTTTTTTTTAATTAGGAAACATTTTTTTCTAATAATAATAAAAATAGGAGAAAAATAAAAAGAAAATGGAAGCAGAACAATAGAAAAAAGAATAAAGAAGAATTGGAAGAGAAAAATAGACAAGAGGATTATCAATTATTAACCAAAAAATAAACTTGTCTCTAGTTTATCTTTAATTGCTTTTAATATTCACCTGAGATTTTAATTACCTGCTTTATTAATTAACAAGTATATTTTATTCAAATCACCTTAAAATCCACCTGTTTTTTATTTATTTATTTTTTTTTTATTTATGTAGTTTATATTATTTTTCGTTCTCTTTTTGACATCTATCTGGTTCTCTGTTATCTGAATCTCTCATTTCATTCCAAAAACCTGCTAATTGTTCTCTACTGGTCACCTGGGTGCCGCCTCCATGGTACACGTAGCGGCCCGGCCCGTAGCCAGCCTTCACCCGCGTCACAGCCACCACCAGCACCACCACCACCATGCCGCCCACGCCCTCATGCTGTGTGTGGGGAGGGGAAGGGTTGGTTGAATTGGTGTCGTAGTAGTAGTTGTAGTTACAGTTGTAGTAGTGGTAGAAGTAATAGTAGTAGTAGTAGTAGTAGTAGTAGTAGTAGTAGTAGTAGTAGTAGTTGTGGTGGTGGTGGTAGTAGTAGTTAGTAGTATTTATCTCACTACTACTACTACTACTACTACTACTACTACTACTACTACTACTCCTACTACTACTACTCCTACTACATACATACACACATACACACACACATACATACATACAAACAAACAAATCTCATTAAACTAACATATCTTTTCAAATCAAGAATAACAAAATCAAATCAAATAAATAAATAAATAAATACATAAAAAAAAAAAAAACAACAATTACAACAACACACAATTTCCCCACCTTGTTATCTCGCCTTGTGTTTCCCCTCCGGCAGGTGAGGCAGGCAGGAGTGAGGGAGTGAGGGAGTGAAGGAAGAGAACAGACAGTCACACCCCTTGAGGAAGTGTGAGGCGGTAGTGTCCTGAGTCCTCCTTATATACCCTCCCTCCAACCCAACCCGCCACCCGCTCGTCCCTTCAGATAGTGCGCTTTTTTTTTTTCCATTTTTTTTTTTTCTTTAGTGTTTTAGTGGCCATTATTTCCACACTGTTTGTTGTCACTGGTAAAAAAAAGAAGAAAAAATAAGTCCTTTCTATTTTTTTTCTTCTTTTCCGTTTTTTTCTCGTTTTGCTTGCTTGCTTTCGTGGTTTGTGCTGTGTGATTGATATTCTTGTTTTTGTTGTTGTTTGTTTTTGTTTTGGTTTATTGTTTTGTTTGTTTTAAGAGAAGTTTTCATTTTATTTTATTTACGTTTTCTTGTCTTTTTTTTTTTTTTGTGTTTTGAGTGATTGATATTCTTGTTATTCTTGTTTTTGTTGTTTGTTTGTTGTTTTTTTATTTATTGTTTTGTTTGTTCGTGTAGAGATTTTTATTTTTTTTTTGTTTTTTTTTTTTTGTGTTTTGAGTGATTGATATTCTTGTTTTTTGTTGTTTTTTTGTTGTTTTTTATTGTTTTGTTTATTCGTGTTTTTTTTTTCTTTTTCATTTTCTTTATCATATTCTGTCTTCATTTTTCTTTCTCTTTTTTCGCTTATTTTTGTGTTTTTATTGTTACTGATATTCTTGTTTTTGTCTTCTGTTGTTTTTGTTCATTATTTTCTTTGTTTATTATCATTTTCTTATCTTTTATTACGTTTCCTTATCTTTCTCTTTCTTTTTTTTCGTTTTTCTTGCTTTCTTTTTGTGTTTTGATTGTTACTAATATTCTTTTTTTTTTTCTGTTTTTTTCATTGTTTTGTTTGTTTTTCTCGTTTTTTTTTCATCTTTATTCCTTGTCTCCTTTTCGTTTTTCTTTGCTTGGTATCGATTTTTGAGTGTTTTTTTTTAATCTTTTTATTTTCGTTATGTTTGTGTAAAAAGTTATTTTCTATCTTTATTATGTTCCGTGTCTTTATTTTCTCTTTTTTTTTTTTTTTTTTTTTTGCTTGCTTGCTCGTGTGTTTTGTGAGTTACTGATACTTTCCTTTTTTTTTTTTTTTTGTGTGTGTTTCTTGTTCCTGTTCCTCTTCTCGCTCTTTGCTTTTCATGCGCTTGTAAAAAACACTTATTATTTTTCCTTCTTAGTTATGTTTCCTGTTTCCTTGTTTTTTTTTTTTTTTTTTTTTTTTTTTTTTTTTTTTTTCTTACTCTTGCAATTTCGTTATTTATTTTATCTTTTCTTATTTTTATTCTCTTTTTCTTTCCTTCCGTTTTTTTTTTTTTTCGTTTTATTTATTTACTCGAGTTTTGTTCATTTTTTTTTTTCATTCATACTTTAATTTCTTTCACCAGTATCTTCTCATTTTTAACATTTATTTCACCAGTATCTTCTCATTTTTTAGCACTTTTCACGTCCTCTTTTTACATACATACATACATACATACATACATACACGTAACATTTAACTAACATTTCTTTTCAAATCACCAAGGAAAAGCAAACACGCCAATTAAATAAAAAAAAATGTTACCCTTTTCTTTCTATCTTATTTTCATTCCTTCCTTTCTTTTTGTCTTTATTTCCAAACCACATATAACTGCTCCTTTTACCATTAACTCTCTATCTTTATCTTCCTACTTCTATATTTTTAACCAGTTATTTCATTTATTTTATTATTTATTTCATGTCTTCCTCATTTACCTCACTTAAAACACAAGAACATTAGGAATCAGGAAGTGAGGCTGCAAGAACGCCATCAGGTCCCTTAACGCCCATCTATATCCACCTACACTTTACCTGACCTCCTACACAGTGCCAGGTGAAGGTTAATTAATAAGCCAGGTAAGAAGCCATCAGTTCCCATAATCTCTTCAGTACTAACTCGCATTTTTTATCACGAATTTTTGGTGTGATTAGACCATTTTATTAACATTAGGAAGAGTCTATGGAGGTCAGGAGATTAATGGCCACAGTCTTCATTATTTTAACCCCTTCAGTACTGGGACACATTTTTACCTTGAGATTTGTATTCCATTAGACCATTTTATTAACATTAGGAAGGGTCTATGGAGGTCAAGAGATCAATAGCCACAGTTTTCACTATTCTAATCCCACACATGAGTTTCTGAAGCTGTAGAAAGTCACCAAAATAGTATGCAGGGTGAATATGAAAACACGTCATGGTACTGAAAGGGTTAACAAAATTCGCCTATCTATTTCCACCTCTGCTTTATCTAACCTTTTATATAATGCCAGGTGAACGTTAATTAGCAAGCCAGGTGAGGAGAAACACAGCAAAGCCAACAAAGGTGAGCCGTCATGCTATTTCTCTCTTTAGTGATTTTGAAGGGTTTTTAAAGAATGTGTTGCTGTTTTGTCAATGGTGAGTATTAAGATTTTTGTGTTTATTTAGCTTCTTTTATGAATACTGCATTTTTATAACTATATAATGCATTTATTTTTTTTTTACGAGTGTTTTAAGTATGTAATGGTGAATATTATGATTTTTTTATATTGATTAAGGTTTTTTTCAGGAATATTGCGTTTTTATAGCTATTTTTTGCCCTTCTGAGAATATTTTTTTTTCGAAAGTCGTAAGTATGGGATGGTGATTATTAAGATTTTTTTTTTGTGTTAATTTAGCTTTTTTTTATGAATACTGCATTTTTTATAACTATTTCTTGTCTTCTTGAGAATATAATACATTTTTTTTTTTACGAGTGCCTTAAGTATGAAATGGTGAATATTAAGATTTTTTATATTAATTTAGGTATTTTTCTTAGGAATATTGCGTTTTTATAACTATTTTTTGTCCTTTTGAGAATAATGCATTTTTTTTCGAATGTCTTAAGCATGGGATGGTGAATATTAAGATTACTGTACGTTTATTTAGGTCTTTTAATAGTACATTTTTATTACTTATTTTTGCCTTTGGTTAAAAATTTATTGTATTCTGTAACTATGAAACGGAGGATGTTTGTATTTTTCAAAGAACATGTTGCACTTTTTGCGAATGTTTGAAGTGAGAAATGGTGAATGTTTGACGAATTGTGTGATGTTTGAAGTGAGAAATGGAGAATGTTTGAAGTGAGAAATGGTGAATGTTTGAAGTGAAAAATGATGAATGTTTGACGAATTGTGTGAGTTTGAAGTGAGAAATGGTGAATGTTTGAAGTGAGAAATGGCGAATGTTTGAAGTGAGAAATGGAGAATGTTTGAAGTGAGAAATGGTGAATGTTTGACGAATTGTGTGATGTTTGAAGTGAGAAATGGTGAATGTTTGAAGTGAGAAATGGTGAATGTTTGACGAATTGTGTGATGTTTGAAGTGAGAAATGGTGAATGTTTGACGAATTGTGTGATGTTTGAAGTGAGAAATGGTGAATGTTTGAAGTGAGAAATGGTGAATGTTTGACGAATTGTGTGATGTTTGAAGTGAGAAATGGAGAATGTTTGAAGTGAGAAATGGTGAATGTTTGACGAATTGTGTGAATGTTTGAAGTGAGAAATGGTGAATGTTTGACGAATTGTGTGATGTTTGAAGTGAGAAATGGTGAATGTTTGACGAATTGTGTGATGTTTGAAGTGAGAAATGGTGAATGTTTGAAGTGGGAAATGGTGAATGTTTGAAGTGAGGAATGGAGAATGTTTGAAGTGAGAAATGGAGAATGTTTGAAGTGAGAAATGGCGAATGTTTGAAGTGAGAAATGGTGAATGTTTGACGAATTGTGTGATGTTTGAAGTGAGAAATGGAGAATGTTTGAAGTGAGAAATGGTGAATGTTTGACGAATTGTGTGATGTTTGAAGTGAGAAATGGCGAATGTTTGAAGTGAGAAATGGTGAATGTTTGACGAATTGTGTGATGTTTGAAGTGAGAAATGGAGAATGTTTGAAGTGAGAAATGGTGAATGTTTGACGAATTGTGTGATGTTTGAAGTGAGAAATGGAGAATGTTTGAAGTGAGAAATGGTGAATGTTTGACGAATTGTGTGATGTTTGAAGTGAGAAATGGTGAATGTTTGAAGTGAGAAATGGTGAATGTTTGAAGTGAGAAATGGCGAATGTTTGAAGTGAGAAATGGTGAATGTTTGAAGTGAGAAATGGTGAATGTTTGAAGTGAGAAATGGTGAATGTTTGAACTAAGAAATGGTGAATGTTTGAAGTGAGAAATGGAGAATGTTTGAAGTGAGAAATGGTGAATGTTTGACGAAATGTGTGAATGTTTAAGGTGTGGGTGTCACGTGCTATGGCTTCAGATGCTTCCTTTCTACCCTTTATTTTTTATTTTACATTTTTTCAGTATGCCCTTTCTTTTCTTCTATTTTCTTTCATTCTCTTTCCTTTCCTTTATTTTATCTTTTTTACTACGAGTTTGAGATGTTTTTTTTAGCTACTGATTGTGAAGTGATGAATATTTTGCATTTTTTTTAAAGAATATGTTGCGTTTTTATAAGTATTAAGTATTAAAAGTATGATATTTGCATTTTTAAAAGAATATACAGCGTTCCATATTGACTTATTATTTTTATAGTTATGATTTTTTTTTTTTTTTTTTTTTAATACTCTGTGGGGTTTTCACGGGGATTTCTGGGCTAAAGGGAGTATTTTTTGTGGTACCTCCTATCTCAAAACCCACCCGCTAGGAAACCATTGCCCCGAGTGAGGAAGCCCAACCTACACTCGGACCGTGGACAGGATTCGAACCCGTGCGCTTGGAGACCCCTCGGACCCCAAAGCACGCATGGGTCCACTGTACCACGGCGGCCTTTTTAAGAATATATTGTAATTTTTTTGAAGTATCGAGTATGAAAAGTATATTTACATTTTTTAAAGGAATAAACAACATTAGTTATGAAATTATAAGTATTTTACCTTTTTAAGAATATATTGCATTTTTATAAGTATCAAGTATGAAGAGTATGATATTTGTATTTTTAAAAGACTATACAGCGCTGCATATTGATTATTAGTTATTAAATGGTGAATATTTTGGCCTTAGAATATACTGTATTTTTTTTTAGTGTTAAGTATATAAAGTATAATATTTGCATTTTTAAAAGAATATACAGAAATGATGAATATTTTGCCTTTTTCAATTATATAAAGTATAATATTTGTATTTTTAAAGGACTAAACAACATCGCATATTGACTATTAGTTATGAAATTATGAATATTTTACCTTTTTAAGAATATATTACATTTTTTTGAAGTGTTAAGTATGAAACAGATAATAGTAAACTTTCTCCATTATGTTGCACTGAATACAGAATTTTCATCGTTACATACTTCATGCTTGTTAAAACCATATGAGTTGCTCGTAAAACATGATTAGTACTACAGAAAATACTTAATGTTCATTGTTTCATGTATAATACTCGTAAATAACGCAATGTATTCTTTAAAACTTATTCTATTCACTATCTCATGTTCAGTATTCGTAAAAAGATGCAATATGTTGATAAGATGACTCATTCTATTTACTGCTTCATGTTTGATACTCGTAAATAATGCAGTATATTAGTAAAAACTCATTCTATTCACTGTTTCATGTTATATACACGTAAAATTCCTTAGAATCCTTAATTAATCCTGGAAAATGCTTAAATACTGACTGTCTCATATTATATAGTAGTCAAAATACTGGGACACATTTTTACCTTGAGATTTGTGTACCATTAGACCATTTTTTTTTTTTTTTTTTTTTTTACATTAGGAAGGGTCTATGGAGGTCAGATGATTAATGACCACAGTCTTCACTATTCTAATCTCTTCAGTACTGGGACACATCTTTACCATTAGTTTGTGTACCATTAGACCATTTGATTGCCATGAGGAAGAGGATTAATGGCCT
>NC_059262.1:1475000-1482500 GCF_017591435.1 Portunus trituberculatus | reverse complement strand
TCTTTCATTTTTTCATTCATTCATTCTTTCAATAACTTTTTTGTTCATTCATTCATTATTTTTTTTCTTTTTTATTTACTTATTCACTTTCCTAGTTATATTCCAGTCAGCTCGTTAACCAGTCAGTCAGCCAACCAGCCAGTCACCCAACCAGCCAGTCAGTCAGTCAATCAGTCAGCCAGTTAATCAGTCAGTCAGTCAGATCTTGGTCTAAAATGCATAGAGGTTAGAAATAAGGCAAATAGAATACTAGGATTATTTTGAGGAGTGTTACCAGCAGAAGTCCCGAAGTAATCCTAAACTTCCTGGTAGTGGTGAGACTGCATCTAGATCATGTTGTTCAGCTCTGTATTCTGGTGCCCACATTATAGGAAGGATATGGGCCTAGTAGAACCAGTGTAAAGGACAGTGACTAAAAGAGTTTCCTAGCGGGTGGGCTTTGAGATAGGAGGTTTCCCAAATAGTACCCCCTTTAGCACAGAAATTCCCGTGAAAAGCCCACATGGTATAAATGAAAAAAGAAAAATAAATAAAGAAAGAAAAGAATACTTGAATAGAGGGAGATTCTCAATAAAGTGAGATTGAAGATATTAAATTTGCATTCCTTGGAGATGTAGGTTGAGAGGACCTGATGGCAGTGTTGAAGTGGTGTTGGGGTTGTAACAGTAAGAGGGGACCTGGTGGCAGTGTTGAAGTGGTGTAGGGGTTGTAACAGTAAGAGTGGACCTGATGGCAGTGTTGAAGTGGTGTAGGGGTTGTAACAGTAAGAGTGGACCTGATGGCAGTGTTGAAGTGGTGTAGGGGTTGTAACAGTAAGAGTGGACCTGATGGCAGTGTTGAAGTGGTGTAGGGGTTGTAACAGTAAGAGTGGACCTGATGGCAGTGTTGAAGTGGTGTAGGGGTTGTAACAGTAAGAGGGGACCTGATGGCAGTGTTGAAGTGGTGTAGGGGTTGTAACAGTAAGAGGGGACCTGATGGCAGTGTTGAAGTGGTGTAGGGGTTGTAACAGTAAGAGTGGACCTGATGGCAGTGTTGAAGTGGTGTAGGGGTTGTAACAGTAAGAGGGGACCTGATGGCAGTGTTGAAGTGGTGTAGGGGTCATAACAGTAAGAGGGGACCTGATGGCAGTGTTGAAGTGGTGTTGGGGTTGTAACAGTAAGAGGAGACCTGGTGGCAATGTTGAAGTGGTGTAGGGGTTGTAACAGTAAGAGGGGACCTGATGGCAGTGTTGAAGTGGTGTAGGGGTTGTAACAGTAAGAGGGGACCTGATGGCAATGTTGAAGTGGTGTAGGGGTTGTAACAGTAAGAGGGACCTGATGGCTGTCTTTAACTTTCTTTATCGGTCTTTAATCTTGTCCTATCCACTCCTACGCTGATGATACCACCCTACATCTTCCCACGTCCTTTCAGAGACGACCAAACCTTCAGGAAGTCAACAGATCACGCAGGGACGCCACAGAACGCCTGACTTCTGATCTTTCTAATATTTGTGATTGGGGCAGAGAAAAATTAGTGTTGAATGCCTTAAAATCTCAATTCCTCCATCTATCAACTCGACACAACCTTCCAGACAACTATCCCCTCTTCTTCAGTGACACTCAACTGTCTCCCTCTTCCACACTGAATATCCTCGGTCTGTCCTTCACTCATAATCTTAACTGCAAACTTCACATCTCATCTCTTGCTAAAACAGCTTCTATGAAGTTAGGCGTTCTGCGGCGTCTCCGTCAGTTTTTCTCGCCCCTCCAACTGCTAACTCTGTACAAGGGCCTTATCCGTCCCTGTATGGAGTACTCTTCGCATGTTTGGGGGTTCCAGTCACACAGTTTTATTAGATAGGGTGGAATCAAAAGCTTTTCGTCTCATCAACTCCCCTCCTCTGACTGACTGTCTTCAGCCTCTTTCTCACCGCCGGAATGTTGCATCTCTTGCTATCTTTTATCGCTATTTTCATGCTAACTGCTCTACTGATCTTGCTAACTGCATGCCTCCCCTCCTACCCCACTCTCGCTGCACAAGGCATTCTTCTTCCTCTCATCCAATATTCTATCCAACTCTGTAATACAAGAGTTAACCAGTACTCTCAATCATTCATCCCTTTCACTGGTAAACTCTGGAACTCCCTGCCTGCTTCTGTGTTTCCATCTTCCTACGACTTGACTTCTTTTAAGAGTGAAGTGTCAAGACATTTGTCCCTGTCTTTCGGCAAGTTCTTTCTAATCTTTTAGGGAGACTGCAGTTATAGTGGGGCTTTTTTTTCTAATATTTTGTTGCCTTTGGCAGCTCTCTCTCTTGCATAAAAAAATGAATAAATACTCTGGTAACCCCCGTAAGCTTCAGTCTGGCTGGCGTCTGAGCGTGTCTGAGGCAGGCACACTCTCGGGGCCCGTCACGGCAGTTATCGCGTGTTCCTTGCCTTGATACATTAGCTACAGTCAGGACGCGTTACCTTCAACCCCTTCAGTACTGGGACGCATTTCTACCTTGAGATTTGTGTACCATTAGACCATTTTATTGACATTAGGAAGGGTCTATGGAGGTCAGAAGATTAATGGCCACAGTCTTCACTATCTTAATCCCCCACATGAGTTTCTGAAGCTGTACAAAATCACCAAATAGTCACCAGAGTGAATATGGAAACGCGGCATGGTACTGAAGGGGTTAATCTTCTAACTAGCCACAATCAGGACGCGTTACCTTTGAGAACATACAGCTTAGTGGGTCTCCTCTCCCGACACCTGCCCCTCATTACACTTGTTCTTATGTCAGTCAGTCAGTCAGTCAGTCAGCCAGTCAGTCAATCAATTAGTTAGTCAATGCGTCAGCTAGTCAGTCAGAAAACCAATCAGTCAGTCACCTACTAACTCACTCACCCACTCAGTCAGTCAGTCAATCAATTAGTCAGCTAGTCAGCCAGCCAATCAGTCAGTCAGTCACTCAGTCAGCCAGCCAATCAGTCAGTCAATAAATAAATCAACCAGTCAGTCAGTCAGTCACCCACCCATTAACTCACTCAGCCACTCAGTCAGTCAGTAAATCAACCAGTCAGTTAGTCAGTCAGTCAGTCAGTCAATCAAGCAGTCAGTCAGCCAGTCAGTCATTTAATCATCAGCCAACCAGTCATTCAGTTTTTCAGCCAGTCAGTCAGCCAGTCAGTCATTTAATCATCAGCCAACCAGTCATTTCAGTTTTTCAGCCAGTCAGTCAGCCAGTCAGTCATTTAATCATCAGCCAACCAGTCATTCAGTTTTTCAGCCAGTCAGTCAGCCAGTCAGTCACTCGCAGGAATGAAAAAAACAAGGAGAATTTTGACAATGCCTTATTCGTCATTAGTTTTCATTGAGTGAGTTTGTTCATCACGATCATTCACTGCCACATTCATCACTGTTTGGGTGGTGAGGTATTGTGCATTGTTGTTGCTGTTGTTGTTGTTGTTGTTGTTGTTGTTGTTGTTGTTGTTGGTTGGTGGTGGTGGTGGTGGTGTTATATGGTTTCTTTCTTTTTCTTTTTCTTCTTCTTCTTCTTCTTCTTCTTCTTTCATTTTATGCAGTTTAGTGAAAGTAGTAGTAGTAGTTGTAGTTGTAGTTGTAGTAGTAGTAATTTTAGTAGTAGTAGTAGTAGTAGTAGTAGTAGTAGTGAAATCCTTATTCTTTTAATTTCTTTCTCTCCATCCATCTTCATCTATCACCACCACCACCACCACCACCACCACCATCATCATCATCATCATCATCATCATCACCATCACCTAAACTTCTCATAGCTACTCCTCAAACCGTTTTCTTTCAAGTAATCTCCTCCTCCTCCTCCTCCTCCTCCTCCTCCTCCTCCTCCTCCTCCTCCTCCTCCTCCTCCTCCCGTTTTCTTCGTATCTTGTGAAACCTGGGATTCCTAAATTATTTGGGACCGGAAGTCACACACACACACACACACACACACACACACACACACACACACACACACACACACACACACACACACACACACACACACACACAGAGAGAGAGAGAGAGAGAGAGAGAGAGAGAGAGTACTTTGACTACAATAACACCTGTTGGAATTTCACAAGAGGAGGAGGAGGAGGAGGAAGATAGGACAATTTCACAACGAGGTCTGTTTCAGTTTGTTTGTGGTAATATCGAGAGGCGACCAACAACACTAAGATGATGTCCAGTGCTGCTGAGAGAGAGAGAGAGAGAGAGAGAGAGAGAGAGAGAGAGAGAGAGAGAGAGAGAGACGAAAAAACAAAGATAAACAATAATTAGGTCAATTTAGGTTTAAGGTCAAGTTAAGTTACATTAGATCAGATTGGGTTAGGTTAGGTCAAAGTAGCATTAAATTAAGTCAGGTTAGGTTAGGTTAGGTTAAGTCAGGTTAGGTTAGGATAGATCAGGTTAGGTTGGTTTGAGTTGGATTAGGTTGGGTTGTGTTAGGTTAGGTTAGGTTAGGTTGGGTTAGGTTGTGTTAGGTTACATCATTTTAATAGTACAGGTAATGAGCGATATTTCCATAAGAAGTGAGATTGAAGCTGTTAAATTTGCATTCCGTAGAGAGACATAGGTTAAGAGGAGACCTGATAGCAGTTTTAACCCCTTCAGTACTGGGACACATTTTTACCTTGAAATTTGTGTACGATTAGACCATTTTATTGACATTAGGAAGCGTCTATGGAGCTCAGAAGATTCATGGCCACAGTCTTCACTATTTTAACCCCTTCAGTACTGGGACACATTTTTACCTTGAAATTTGTGTACGATTAGACCATTTTATTGACATTAGGAAGGGTCTATGGAGGTCAGAAGATTAATGGCCACATTCTTCACTATTTTAATCCCTCACATAAATATCTGAAGCTGTATAAAACCAAATCAAATAGTAAGCAGAATGAATATGGAAACGCGTCATGGTACTGAAGGGGTTAAGAGGTGTAGGGATTATAACAGTAAGAGGGGACCTGATGGCAGTGTTGAAGTGGTGTAGGGGTTATAACAAAGTGGACATGAGCAAAGTTCTCGGGATGAGTAGCCAGGATAGAACCAGAAATAATGGGTTCAAGCTTGAGAAATTCAGATTGAGGAAAGAGATGAGGAGGATGTGGTTGTGTGACAGAGTGGGTGGTGAATGGAAGGGACGCAGTAATGGTGATGTGACAGTGTTGGTGAGTCAATAGGGAGGTGTGAAGGAAGGTGAGACAGGTGTGTGGATGGGGATGGAAGGTGGAAACAGGTACAGGTGTGTTCATACAGGACCGCCACGTGTAGGACTGACAGCCCCTTGCAACTTCCCTGTCTTACGTTCTTAACCCCTTCAGTACCATGACGCGTTTCCATATTCACTCTGCTTACTATTTGGTGATTTTTTACAGCTTCAGAAACTTATGTAGGGGATTAAAATGATGAAGACTGTGGCCATTAATCTTCTGACCTCCATAGACCCTTCTTAATGTCAATAAAATGGTCTAATGGTACACAAAACTCAAGGTAAAAATGCGTCCCAGTACCGAAAGGATTAAAATAGTGAAGACTGTGGCCATTAATCTTCTGACCACCATAGACCCTTCTTAATGTCAATAAAATGGTCTAATGGCACACAAAACTCAAGGTAAAAATGCGTCTCAGTACTGAAAGAGTTAAAATAGATCAAAAATAAATAAAAAAACTAATTAAATGAAAGAAAATAACAATAAAATCTCACAGTTACTTACCTGTTACATATACCTGACATTGAGTGCATTGGGGGAGGGGGGGAGGTGACGGGATGGAGGTAGTGTGGGGAGGGGGGGGCCGTGACAAGGGGACCGGGGAAGGTGGGCGTGACGAAACTAGTGACGGTGATGAATTAACCTTTGTGACGCTGGCTTGTTGGGGGGAGGGGAGAGGGGAGAGGGGAGAGGTAAAGAGGGAAAGATCACTGAGGAGGAGGAAAAAAAAGTGCAAAAAAAGTGAGGGAGGAAGGAAACAGGGAGGAGGAGGAGGAGGAGGAGGAATAAAGCAAAGGGAAACAACGAGAGAGATATACGAAAGGGGACAAAAAGAGGGGTGGTTGGGGTGATGGGGGGGGGGGCTGAGGGAATGAAACAGAAGAGGAAGAAAGAATGAGGCTTTTGTGATAAATCCTTGGTGCTGAGCAGAGAGAGAGAGAGAGAGATAATGTAGAGAAGGGTTGATGGAATGAAAGAGAGACGAAAGTAGAAATATGATTAAAAGCAGGAGGAAAAAGAGAGGAAAGAAGAGATTTTAGAGAGAGAGAGAGAGAGAGAGAGAGAGAGAGAATTCAAAGGAGGGAGAAGAAAAGGAAGATAAATAAAAAGGAAAGAAAGACGAAAGGAGAAATATGATAAGGAGGAGGAGGAAGAGAGAGAGAGAGAGAGAGAGAGAGAGAGAGAGAGAGAGAGACACACGTCATACATTCGCTTCAATACATCTCAGGGTTTTCTCAATACAATGTTGGTTGACGTAAAGGGAATTTTCCCTAAACACCCTCACCACCACCACCACCACCACCCCAACCCCCTCTACCACCCTTTCACCACCCCTCCACCTCTCCTCCTCCCCCATTCCTCAGCAGTCCATATCCAGCAAGGAGACGTGTGTATTTCATGCTTGTGACTGGCGCAGAAGGAGGAGGAGGAGGAGGAGGAAGAGGAAGAGAGGAGGAGGAGATAGATTACCTAGGATGACAAGTAGGATCAGATCTGTTGGCCCCCTTGAGATTTCTATATGGTTCTGTTTTCGAAAGGTTGCAGTGATGACTACGCGTGCTCCCAAGAGTGTTCCTCCTGTTAGCTGTGTAGAAATGTTGTTTATCTGTCACTACAACCGTAAAATCAACATTGGCTTCAACTAGAGCCTTTTAAGAATAGTATTTTGTCTGTTAGTCGTGTAGATATATCGTTAACCCCTTCAGTACTGGGACATGTTTTTTCACTTTGAGATTTGTGTACGATTAGACCATTTTATTGACATTAGGAAGGGTCTATGGAGGTCAGAAGATTAATGGCCACAGTCTTCACTATTTACAACCCCTTCAGTACTGGGACATATTTTTTCACTTTGAGATTTGTGTACGATTAGACCATTTTATTGACAATAGGAAGGGTCTATGGAGGTCAGAAGATTAATGGCCACAGTCTTCACTATTTACAACCCCTTCAGTACTGGGACATATTTTTACTTTGAGATTTGTGTACGATTAGACCATTTTATTGACATTGGGAAGAGTCTGTGGAGGTCAGAAGAAGATTAATGGCCACAGTCTTCACTATTTTAATCCCCCACATAAGTTTCTGAAGGTGTAGAAAATCACCGAATAGTAACCAGGATGAATAGGGAAACGCGTCATGGTATTGAAGGGGTTAAATTGCCACTAGAAGCATAAAAACACCCTTGAAACCCGTGTCACTTCAACTAGAGCAATGGTTCTCCCAACTTCCTGATCGCGTTCCCCTTGGTGGTTCCACTCAGTCGTCGCGCACTAAATGGTTCCAGACTCCAGTGTGCA
>NC_059262.1:1430000-1470000 GCF_017591435.1 Portunus trituberculatus | reverse complement strand
GTCTCATTACTCATACTCTCTCTCTCTCTCTCTCTCTCTCTCTCTCTCTCTCTCTCTCTCTCTCTCCTTCAGATCAAGACTCCTGCTGGTGGCGCTGGTGGTGGCGGTGGCCGTGGTGGGCGCGAACGGCTCTCGCTACTATGGCGGCGGCGGCGGCGGTGGTGGTGGTTATCATGTAAAGACTCTTGTATTGCTTTACTTTGCCATTAATCATCTTTTACCGTTTTCTTTTTATTTATTTTCTTTTTTTCATGTAAGAGGGAAAATCTGAGCAAGGGCAACATAAAACGAGAGAGAAAGAGAGAAAAAGAGAGCCCATTTAGTTGCCAGTCCCCGAGCATGGTGAAGAGAGTTAGCCAGAAGAATGGGATAAGTGTGTTGGAACCTCCCTCTTCAGTGAGTTCAGGTCACAGGAAGATGGAAACACAGAAGCAGGCAGGGAGTTCCAGAGTGTGCCAGAGAAAGGGATGAAGGATTGAGAGTACTGGTTAACTCTTGCACTAGGGAGGTGGACAGAATAGTGGTGACAGACTGAGAATACTGGTTAACTCTTGCACTAGGGAGGTGGACAGAATAGTGGTGACAGACTGAGAATACTGGTTAACTCTTGCACTAGGGAGGTGGACAGAATAGTGGTGAGAGGAAGAAGAAAGCCTTGTGCAGCGAGGGTGGGGGAGGAGAATAGGGTGAGGAGAGGCATGCAGTCAGCAAGATCAGTAGAGCAGTGAGAATACTGGTTAGCATGAAAATAGCGATAAAAGATAGCAAGAGATGCAACATTCCGGCGGTGAGAAAGAGGCTGAAGACAGTCAGTCAGAGGAGGGCACTAGGGAGTTGATGAGACGAAAAGCTTTTGATTCCACCCTATCTAATAAAACTGTGTGACTGGAACCCCCAAACATGCGAAGAGTACTCCATACAGGGACGGATAAGGCCCTTGTACAGAGTTAGCAGTTGGAGGGGCGAGAAAACTGACGGAGACGCCGCAGAACGCCTAACTTCATAGAAGCTGTTTTAGCAAGAGATGAGATGTGAAGTTTGCAGTTAAGATTATGAGTGAAGGACAGACCGAGGATATTCAGTGTGGAAGAGGGAGACAGTTGAGTGTCACTGAGGAAGAGGGGATAGTTGTCTGGAAGGTTGTGTCGAGTTGATACATGGAGGAATTCAGATTTTAAGGCATTCGAACACTACTATTTTTTCTTTGCTTTGTTTTGTTTCTTTATTTTGTTATTTTCTTATTTGTTCACTTTGTGTGTTATTTTTATCTTTGGATTTTCTTTGTCTTATTTTTATTTTTCTTGTTTTTGTTTTTGTTGTCTTATTATTGTTATTATTATCACTTCATCTTCTTCTTCCTCTTCTTTTTTTTCTTCTTCTTCTTCTTCTTCTTCTTCTTCTTCTTCCTCTTCTTCTTTTTCTTCTTCTTCTTCTTCTTCTTCTTCTTCTTCTTCTTCTTCTTCTTCTTCTTCTTCTTCTTCTTCTTCTTCTTCTTCTTCTTCTTCTTCTTCTTCTTCTTCTTCTTCTTCTTCTTCTTCTTCTTCTTCTTCTTCTTGCCTCCTGTTTTGTTGCCTAAGAAGAATTTGAATCTCTCTCTCTCTCTCTCTCTCTCTCTCTCTCTCTCTCTCTCTCTCTCTCTCTCTCTCTCTCTCTCTCTCTCTCTCTGTCACGCCTCCTGCCATGACATCCATTATTCACACTTAATGCACGCTTGTCACTCTACAAATGTTTTCTTTCTACACGCTATTTTTTTTTTTTTATTGTTATTGTTATTACTTTCATTTTTCTTTTTTCTTTTTTCTTTTTTTTTGTTTTGTTTGGGTTTTCCTTGAGTCACATTTTCTTTTTCCCGTTTTCTGTTTTTTTTTTTTTTTTTTCTTCAGTTTCCAGTTTGTGTTTTTCCGTTTGTTTTCTTTGCCTTTCTTTATTTTTTTCTTTAGTTTATTTTTTTCTTCTTTTTCTAATTTCTTTTTTTCTTTTCCCTTTTTCTAATCTTTTATCTTTCATTCTATTTATCATTTCTCCTTTCCTTGTTCCCTATTATGTTTAACTCTCTCTCTCTCTCTCTCTCTCTCTCTCTCTCTCTCTCTCTCTCTCTCTCTCTCTCTCTCTCTCTCTCTCTCTCTCTCTCAATGTATTCCAATCTTACTTCTTTTAAATATAAGTAACTAAATCCTTCATGTTATTATTCATATGTTCTTTAATAGTGTTTTTCTTCCTCCTCCTCCTCCTCCTCCTCCTCCTCCTCCTCCTCCTCCAGGGTTGTGCTGTGAAATACGTGGTGTCGACTAAGACGGAAACGGAGGTGCTGTGAAAGACGAGAGAGAGAGAGAGAGAGAGAGAGAGAGAGAGAGAGAGAGAGAGAGAGAGAGAGATGTAAATAGTTTAGCAAGAAAATTATTAGAAAAATGTGTATGGAGAGAGAGAGAGAGAGAGAGAGAGAGAGAGAGAGAGAGAGAGAGAGACTACAAGCACACATCACATACATTACCATCACAACAACAACAACAACAACAATGATAAATAACAATGATAATAATAATAACCTTAAATCCATGTAATATATTTCACTACAACCTTCTCTCTCTCTCTCTCTCTCTCTCTCTCTCTCTCTCTCTCTCTCTCTCTCTCTGGCAGACTGAGACGGAGACCACAACAGAGACGGAGACCACAACGGTTCTCCTTAAAAAGTACATCACGGTGGCCAAGGCTTACGGTGGCGGAGGTGCGTGGCTCTTCCTCCTCCTCCTCCTCCTCCTCCTCCTCCTTTTCTTCAAGTTTTGTTTTTCTTTCTCCATTTTCCTTTTTTTCTTGTCTTTCTCATTTTCCTCTTCTGGTTTTGTTTTGTTTTTTCTCCTCCTCCTCCTCCTCCTCCTCCTCCTCCTCCTCCTCCTCCTCCTCCTTTCCTCCTTTTCTTCAAGTTTTGTTTTTCTATCTCCATTTTCCTTTTTTTCTTGTCTTTCTCATTTTCCTCGTCTGGTTTTGGTTTTTCCTCTCCTCCTCCTCCTCCTCCTCCTCCTCCTCCTCCTCATCATCATCATCATCATCATCATCATCATCATCATCATCCTCTTCCTCTTCCTCCTTGTATTATTATTATTTTTTTTCATATTTCTTTTTTGTTTTTCCTTTTTCTTCAAGTTTTTTTCTTCTTCGTTTTCTTTTTCTTTCTTTCTTTTCGTCTCATGTTTGGTTTTTTCTTGTTTGTTTATCACTTTATCTATTTTGTATGTGTTTTGTTTCTTCTTCTTCTTCTTCTTCTTCTTTTTCTTCTTCTTCTTCTTCTTCTTCTTCTTCTTCTTCTTCTTTCTAAATTCGTCTTCATTTTCTCGTTTTTTTTTCTTTTTGGGTTCTTTTGTTTTCTTTCTTCCTTTTTCCTTTTTTTCTCGTCTTTCACATTTTCCTCCTCTGTTTTTGTTTCTCCTCCTCCTCCTCCTCCTCCTCCTCCTCCTCCTCCTCCTCCTCCTCCTCCTCCTCCTCCTACTACTACTACTACTACTACTACTACTACTACTACTACCACCACCGTATCTTTCTACTTACACTATTTCTCCTTTTAATTCTTTTCTACATGAATTTTCTTTTGTTTGGTAATAAAGAAAACGTTTGTAATGAAGCATAACCTGTAACATTTATTTAAGATTGAGATATTTACAAGTTATTTTTGTATATCCTACTTATAACACATTTCTTCCTCCTCCTCCTCCTCCTCCTCCTCCTCCTCCTCCTCCTCCTCCTCCTCCTCCAGGTAGCGGCTATCACTACGGCTAATGTGGCAGAACCCTCCACCACACACCACAACACCACTCTCCTGCCCAGCTTCGGCCGTTTTGACCTTCCGCCCGCCACACGCCCGCCCTCGCCACCACCGCACCACCACACCACCACCACCCACAGCTCCTCCTAGCCCTCCAGGTAGTGGTAGTGGTTGTGGTAGTGGTGTTGTGGAGGTGTTGTAACTAGAGACAGTGGTATATATAGTTTTTTTTATTATTTCGTGTTTTATTTTAGTTTTTCGTGAAGTATTTAGTTGGGATGTTTGTTTCGTTTTTTTCGTTATTGTTTCGCTGCATGAGTTAAAATTTCCGTGTTTATTTCTCGTTTTTTTTTTCAATTTTTAGGGGGAGATTTCATAACTTTTACACTTCACTTTCCTTATAATGTGCATCCAGTTAGTCTTTCCCTTCCGTCTGTGTGTGTGTGTGTGTCTGTTGGCTGGAACACTGTAGTGGCTGTAGTGGCTGAAGACTAGTGTGTGCAGCGGGTCAGCAAGGAAAAGGATAAAAAAAGAAAAAAAAACTATTGCATCGTGATTTTTGTTGTTCATTTCCCGCCACCCCCTTCACGCTCCTCCCATGACAGAGAGAGAGAGAGAGAGAGAGAGAGAGAGAGAGAGAGAGAGAGAGAGATAGTGTTCTGTTCTTTGTACACGTGGTAGTGTAGTGTGTGTGTGTGTGTGTGTGTGTGTGTGTGTGAGAGAGAGAGAGAGAGAGAGAGAGAGAGAAATTCCTTCAACAAATTACCTCTCTCTCTCTCTCTCTCTCTCTCTCTCTCTCTCTCTCTACACACAAGGTATGGTGCATTGTACATTACACAGTCACAGTAGTTACCTTTGAATGACTGGAGGAACATTGTTAGTGTGTCCTATCGCTATCTCAAGGTCAGCTCTTCATCACCCACGCCCCCAGTCATTTATCGGTGTGTTGAGTCCCTGCAGGGTGTTACCACTGCATTCCACCTCTGTGGCTGGTGCAGTGTTCCACCAGCCAAGGCATGTGTGCACCAACTGTCCCTGGTGGTGCCACGTTCTGCATGGAGTGTCTTGGGGTGGAGGGATGACGGCTCTGGTGATCACTTGTGTCCGGCAGGGAGGCTGAAGGTGAGTCACGTGGCACCCACTCACCCTGTACTCATACATGAAGGTGATTTCCGCTGTGGTCGGCGTGGTTGTCTGGTTTGAGCCGCGCCGCCCTCTCCTGCACCTTATCCAGGAGGGCAAGGTGCGTGCGGGCCGCGCCTCCTCACGCCAGACAGACGCACTCCAGTAAGGCTCTGACTTGTGTCTCATAGAGCAGTGCTACACCCTCGCCGTCCAGAAGCCACGATACCTGTCCTCAGAGACGCCAGGTTTCCCGGAAGCCTCTCTGGCAAGCTACTCAACATGGGCTGCTACTTTGGTATGTGGTCTGCGTGTCATAAAGCTCCTTTGGTATGTGGTCTGCGTTTCATCTTGTGCTCAACAACAAGGAGAAAATTTTTTTTTTCTTTATTCTCAAGAGATAAGGAAAACACTTGTCTTGGTTTCGAGAGACTGTCTTGTTTGAGAATCTGAAACATGAGTGGGGTGTTTGCTGGAGTGCCAAAGCTCCTGTCCTGACCCAACACGGTGGTATACGTACAGTACAAATGGTGCACCACACTTCACTCCGGCACAGATAACGTCTTGATATGCCACTTGTGCTCCCTTCAGGGATTTGATCTATTGCTTATTGGCATCTGGGTATTCAAAGAACCCTTCAGATGTTAGCTCAAGGGTTTTACAACGAGGTCACACACGAGATGAAGTTTAAGTTGCATTTAACAATAGTTTGTAAACTTTCTCAATGACCGAAGCTGTGGGTCAGGCTGAGTTTGTCCCTGGCGCCGAGGCCTGGGGAGGAGGTGCAACAGGTCACTGATCTATAGTTACTGTAGTACAGGTTCCACAGCAGCTGCAAGAGGGCCGAGCTAGGTAGCTCCCTTGAGGAACACCTGCTGTAACGGGCTGCACCTCACACTCTCGTCCCCCCAGCAATCACCCTCAGGCCTCAGTTGCAAGTCACTCAGGTAGACAAGAGGCCTTCGTTAACTCCTGCACCAGGGAGTTTGTTGACCAGCCTGCGTGCTAAACGCGCTCAAAAGCTCTCTCTCTCTCTCTCTCTCTCTCTCTCTCTCTCTCTCTCTCTCTCTCTCTCTCTCTCTCTCTCTCTGTTCTTGATTGATTGATTGATACATTTATTGTTGAATTAATAAATAAATACAACAAAGGAGGAGGATGGACCTTGCCACCCCCCTTCCTGGCCAAAGACTTAAGGTTAAAGTATAAAAAATCTAACACTGGACAGTATACACAACAAGAATACAAGTACTTCAATAAATGAATACAGATATTGCACACCTTATTGCCTACACATCCAACAGTCTGGGGGCAAACTGAGGATATTCCCTGAGAGTGGCTGAGTCTAGGAGATGGTCAGTGAGGCTATACAAGGCATGTTGACCTTGTAACCTAAATTTAGTAATGAGAGGAGATTCCATGATATAGTGACGCAGAGTGTGTCCCCTTGGTGCAACACACAACACACACCAGGAGAAGCACTAACTTCCCCAAAATATTTGTAGCGGCGCCTAATCTGAGCCTCAGTTCTTATATTTATTTATCATCTTTTGTAACTATTGTTTGTATTACAGAAAATTAGCGACACATTTCCTCTTTTTATTTATGTATTTATTATTATTATTATTATTTATTTATTTTGTGTGTGTGTGTGTGTTTTCATCATTTTACACGTTAAAATAATATAAAATTGCACCTCCGGCCTGGCAACACTGAGCGGGAAGAGAGAAGAAAGAATAATTTATTTTAGTTTCAAGTTAAGCTATTCTCTTTTCTTGACTATTTTCACGGATAACCAAATTAACTACATTTCTTTTTAATGATCACTGCTTTGAATAATCCTACACTTGAAAAAATAGATAAATAGACGAAAAGAGTGAGGTGGGTGAGTGAGGTTGGCAACACTGCGAGGCAACAAGAGTGGTCCCTGCCTTGCCGCCAAAATAAAAGTCCACTACAACCTTTATTTTCCCCTGTGTTCCCGCCATGCCCCGCTACCCACGGCTGTTTGTCAATGGTGAAGGCAAGCCGCTCTCCTTCCTCATCACTGGCTGTGTGAATCCCCGCAAACTGACCAGCTTAATCAAGGTAATGGCGGAGATGAATATGTCAGATTTCAAATTTTCATGAAGTTCAGTAATAAATTTTGATGTGGGATGTGTTTTGAGTCTGTGGAGGCTGTGTTGGTGGCAGTAGGTGAATGGTGTGGTGTGTGTGCGGCTCTGGTGATGACTGGTGGTGTAGGGACTGTTATTGGTGTGTGGGTGGTGAGCGAGGCATATGTTTGTGATGTGTGGAAGTTTTTGTGTTTAGTATTTGTGTTACATTTTGTTATTTCTGTTTTAGTGTTAACCCCTTCGGTACTGGGACACAGTTTTACCTTGTTTGTACCATTATTCCTTTTTTTATTTATTTTTTATTATTATTATTTATTTATTTATTTATTTTTATTTATTTATTTATTTATTTATTTTTACATTAAGAAAGGTTACGGAGGTCAGAAGATTAATGGCCACAGTCTTCACTATTTTAACCCCTTCAGTACTGGGACACGTTTTTACCTTGAGATTTGTGTACCATTAGACCATTTTATTGACATTAGCAAGGCTCTATGGAGGTCACAAGATTAATGGCCACAGTCTTCACTATTTTAATCCCCCACATGAGTTTCTGAAGCTGTAGAAAATCACCAGAATGAATATGGAAATGCGTCATGGTACTGAAGGGGTTAAATATAGCTGCTGCCAGTCAGGGGGCAGGGGGATCAGGGGTGTTGTGGTGGTTAGGTTAGGGGGAGCAGGGTGTGTCTAGGTGTAGTGGTGGTGGTGGTGGTGTCATGTGTCTGCCAGGGCCAAGATTCCCACAGGAGTTTCCATATAAAGCAGCGAAAACAATAATGATGGTGGGTGTTTTGGTGTTGTGGTGATGATGGTGGTGGCATGTGTTAGTGTAGGTTAGTTGGTTGTATTTGGATAGTGGTGTTGTCAAGTATCAAGAAAAACACAATCTTGAAGGTGTTGTGGAGTGGTGGTGGTGATGGTGGTGGTGGCATGACCTACCTTCGTATTATTTTAGAAGAGAACCACATTTAGAAGTTATATTTTTTAATTTTAGGTAATGATTCAGTGTAACTCGACCTCCTTATTTATTTATTTTTTCTATTATTCCTTCCACACCTTGACACCTCCTATGACAGTGTGAAGTGGAGGAGAGGTGTCACTGATAACCTTGATGCTGCAACTTACGGGCCGCCGTGGTACAGTGGAGCCATGCGTGTTTTGGGGTCCGAGGGGTCTCCAAGCGCACGGGTTTGAATCCTGTCCACAGTCTGAGTGTAGGTTGGGCTTCCTCACTCGGGGCAACGGTTTCCTAGCGGGTGGGCTTTGAGATAGGAGGTACCCCAAAAAGTATCCCTTTAGCTCAGAAATTCCCATGAAAAGCCTGCATGGTGTTTAAAAAAAAAAAAAAAAAATGGACCCAGGATTTCTCTTTAGTCAGGTGTGTGTATTTAACCCCAAGCAGGACCTCTGGGAATGTGGTGAGGTTCGGTTAGTTAAAGTGACCAGAACTACCTAAAACGGTCACCAAGCCCTCTTGATGCTACAGCCGATTTGGGATTTCTCATAAGCCAGGTGTTTGTATGTAGCCCCAAGCAGGAACTCTGGGTGTGTGGGGTCTTTAGCTACACATTACGTAAGAGGTTAGATAAAGCAGAGGTGGAAACAGATAGGCGAGTTTAGTTAACCCCTTCAGTACCATGACGTGTTTTTATATTCATTCTGTGATTTTCTACAGCTTTAGAAACTTATGTGTAGATTGAAATAGTGAATACTCTGACCTTGAATCTTTTGACCTCCATAGACCCTTCTTAATATTGATAAAATCGTCCAGTTATACCCAAAACTTATGGTAAAAATGCGTCCCAGTACTGAAGAGGTGAAGTGACCACAGCTGCCTGAAACACACCCATAAAGCACGCTGTAATTATAATAACACAATATATAAAGAATTTCACTGATAGAAAAATAAGTACCATGCATTACATTTTCTTAGCTAATCTTCACTTCCATAACAAAATTGAACTTATTGTAACTGAAAACTCACACTCACACAGGAATCGCTCGGGGGACTGTGGTAACAAGTGCTGTGGGTGTGCTGTGTTGTGTTAACCCAACATGATGCATTTCTATATTTATTTTGCCTACTATTTAGTGATTCAATTCAGCTTCAGAAGCATATGTTGGGGATTAAAATAGTGAAGACTCTGGCCACTGATCTTTAAATTTCCATACACCGTTCCTAATGCAGGGTTTCAGCTAGGCCCAGATTTACAGGAGCCAATAGTGTAGCAAATGGCATATTAAAGGAGCCATTTCTGAAAATGTGTAGCCAACTAAATTGTAGCCAACTGCATTTTCCAGGAGCCAATTTGTTGATGTTGGAGGTATCATCTGCATAGCTCGCTTCCATGACGTCACAGCCAGGATTTCCGTGGCGCATAAATTATGAGGTCGTGCGACGGTGAAGAGGGCGGCGGAGAGAAGCAACGTGGGGATAACGGGCGGTATGGGCTCCTTGCTGTTCACTGCAGATCATTTTTTTTTTTTTTTTTTTTTTTTTTTTTTTTTTGCCATGTGGGTGTTACTAGGTGCCAACTGTTTTTTATTTTTTTTTTTTTTTTTTATTTATTTTTTTTTTGGCAATTGGCGACATTGGCGAACAGTATCTGGAACCCTGCTAATGTAAATGAAACTTTCTATTAATGCCCGAAACTCATGGTAAAAATGAATTCCAGTACTGAACGGGTTAAACTGCTCGACAGTTTTTTTTTTTTTTTTTTTTTTTTTTTTTTTTCCTGGGCCAGCTTTCCTATTTACAGAAAGGCAATGCACATAGGTAGTGCTCGTGATATTGGGATTTACGTTGAGCAGTGTATGTATTTCAGGTAAGGTTATGTTAGGTTAGGTTAGGTTTGCCTTCTTTTTAGCTAGTAGTCCTCTTGATATTGGGAATTTATGTTGGGCAGTGTATGTCTTTCAGGTCAGGTTAGGTTATATCATGTTGGTCAAGTTAGGTTAGGATTGGCTTGTTTTAATCCAGTTGTTTTTATAATGTTGGATTTTTTTGTTAGGCGATGTCTTCTTTTAAGAGGGAGGTATTGCGGCATTTGCTCCCTAATTTTGGCTGACACTTTCCCTCTTTGTAGAGAAACAGCTCTCAAGTGACCCTTTTTTATATATATATATTATTTTTTAATTCATTTATTTATTTATTTTTGTTTTTCCTTGACTGGCCCTCTTTCCTACATAAAAAAAAAAAAAAAAATGTATATACGTATTGGTCATGTCAGGTTAGGTTAGATAATACTGTAGTGTGTGTACTCTAAAGTGGTTTGTGGGTCTGGGTTTGAAAGGTGTCCCAGGGAATGCGTGGCTGTCAGATCTTAAGTAAAACCGTGAGCTGTCCTTGTAATAAGTGCATTGATCAACAGAAAACAAGCATTATTCACATCAAATCAATGACGTTATCAATAAGTTACAATGTCTTAAATCCAGGAGCCATTTTAGAGTACACAGACTATAGGATTGTCTTTTAACCTCTTCAGTACTGGGACACATTTTTACTTTGAGATATGTGTACCATTAGACCATTTTATCTACATTAGGAAGTCTCTATGGAGGCCAGAAGATTAATGGCTACAGTCTTCACTATCTTAATCCTCATATGAATTTCTGAATCTGTATAAAATCAAGTAGTAAGCAGAATCAATATGAAAATACATCACAGTACTGAAGGGGTTAAGCACACATAGAGGGATTTGTTTCTGTTAAGTGATGTGTGTAGGTCAGGTTAGTTAGGATTGGTCATTTTCACCTAACCTAACTTAATCTAACCTCCATTCAGGTAGCTTACAGTGTGTCTATTCTAAACTAGCCACTGGTTCTGAGTGTGAAGTGGACAATTAAGCTACTGTTGAGAATACACTGTAGCTTATTGCTGGTGTCATTCATTCTGTGTGTATAATAATGGTTTTTCGTTGATCAGCACACTTATCACAAGGACGGACTGCTGATTTCCTCAAGATAGGACAACAGCCATTTTTATCCCCAAATCAAAACCCAGTGGCCATTTTAGAATAGACCTGCACATGAACCCCATTTCCCGACGAGCCTCCATAGATTGCATGGGACAAGGGAGGAGGCAGAACTAAGCACTTCCCACATGTCTTATACACTGTTGGTCGGAGCGGAAGGCGCAAAAGGGACAACAACTTCCACGCTGACCAGATTTCATTCATCCCTTCTTAACTCCTAAACATACGGCGAGATTCGCTGTATGTCGCTATCTAACAACTCTGGAGCTCTAGTTGTCAACATTCGTCTGTGGTTTGTGTGATTGCATTTGAATTTTCTTTCACCCTCCCTCACGGGCCCTTTTTGTGGATGTGTGAGCTTACCATTGTGCCCTGTTACTACCTATTATGGGATCTAGGACACTAATTAGTAAGGCCCAAATCTTAGTAATTTTTGCCTCAGTGAGGGGGAATAAGTCAAATCAAGAAACTGCCGTGAACACTGGCAAAGGTCTCAGAATTGTTCAACGTTGGACCAAAATTTATCGTGAGGGAGGAAGAGACGCTTCGCCACCGCCTTACAAGCCTGAAGGGCGTAAGTGCAGTGTGAGCCAGAGAACTCTGAACATTATTCAAAGACAGCTTGAGGCCAACCCTCCCATACACAGCAAAAAACTTTAGGCTAGGAACCCTCTGTGCTGGGTGGGGTGAGTGAAAGGAGTGTGCAGAGATATGGGATAATGAAGTTGCTGCACAGTTTCAAAACCTTGCTTCAGTCATGATTACCTTAACAATGGGCAAGCAGTTTGTGTCTCAGCACAAAGATTGGGACTTAGGTAAGTGTCGTAGGGTATGTTGGTCAGATGAGGCAAGCTTTCAGATTACAGACAACCAGAGAAACCGTGTGTACCGCAGACCCGGTAGTAACCGTCACGATCCACGCTACACAACACACACAGTAAAATCCAGATTCTTTGATGGTGTGGGTTTGTTTTTCTTACTATGGTCTTGAAAAATAATTGTTTTTGCCTAAGAATGTTCGTATGAACCAAAATAACTACTTTGAGCTAATTCTAGATGAGTTAGGTGAGTGTATGGAAAAGTGCAATACTGATACCTTCATGCAAGATGTGCACCGTGCCATATGGCAAAGTTAATTGTTGACTGGTTTGATTTCTGCAATGTCAGCCTTTTAAAATCTTGGCCGGCAAGTTCCCCAGACCTTAACCCTATAAAAATCCCTGGGCGTACATAAAACTGAAGCTAAAGGAGAGAGATACCTCCTCCCTCCCACGCCTCCAAGCCGCCATTCAGGACATATGGGACAATATTGGCGCTCAGTATCTCCACCACCTGGGTGATTCACTTCCCAGGAGACTCAAAAGGTCAAGAAGGCACGAGGCCACCCTATCAATCACTAGTTTAGGTGAATACCCTCATTAAAAACATATTTTCTGTGTCATTAATCTCCTTCATAAGATGTCACAGGACTGCGCCTTCTGCTCTGACCACCAGTGTACTCAAAATTATCTATATAAAAAAAAGAAGAAAAAGACTAACAAACATCACCATTTTGTACGTCAATATGAAAAAAAGAAACAGTACAGAGTAGTGATGGAAGAAATACCCATCACAGTTTCATTAATAAAAGAAAGACTAACAAATATCACAGCTTTGTATTTGAATATGAAAAAGAAAGTAGAGAATGATAATGAGAGAGAGGGAGAGAGAGACTAACAAATATCACAGTTTTGTATTTGAATATGAAAATGCATAGAGAATAATAATGAGAGCAATCTGAATAACCGTTTCAGTAAGTATTGGTGGGTTAGGTGAACTGAGGCCAGTACTGCAGAGAACACGTCACCTCTAACTAGTCAAGGTAAGAAGGTTTCACTCTGAGTTGAATAAGAGTTCAAATTTAGAGTTTTCATTTCATTCTTTCACTATTTTTCCTTCATTATTTGTATATTTTGTTGTAAATAGTTTCTCAGATTTTGAGTGTAAATGAGTGTGTGAAAATTTACGAGAGTTTTCAGGAGTTAATTGTTTCACTAATTCACTTTTCCCCTTCATTATCTGTATATGTATTGCTGTATTTGTTGTTGTTGTAAATAGTTTCTCAGACTTTTACTGTTACTTGAATAGGAGTGAAAATTTACGAGAGTTTTCAGTTGATTCTTTCACTAACTGAATTTTTCCCTTCATTATCTGTATATGAATTGACTGGTTTTGTGTTGTTGTGTTGTAAATAGTTTCTCAGACTTTTACTGCAAGTTGAATAGGAGTGAAAATTTACGAGTTTCCAAGAGTTAATTGTTTCACTAATTCACTTTTCCCCTTCATTATCTGTATGTGTATTGCTGTATTTGTTGTTGTTGTGTTGTAAATAGTTTCTCAGACTAAGTGTAAATGAGTGTGTGAAAATTTACGAGAGTTTTCAGGAGTTAATTCTTTCACTAATTCACTTTTCCCCTTCATTATCTGTATGTGTATTGCTGTATTTGTTGTTGTCCATGAATGAAAATTTAAGGGAAGTTCTCAAGAGTTAATTCTTTCACTTTCTCATTATCTCTAAATATATGAACTCTATTTTATTCTTTTTCATAAATCTTAACATTCTTTCTGTCCTTGCAAACAAATTTAGTCGTTTTGAGAGACTTCAATCTTTCACAAATAGACTTTTCTCCTTCATTATCTATAAATATAACTTGTTTTATTTATTTTTTACATATATATATTTCCTTATTTATTTTATTTATCTATTTATTATTTTATTTATTTATTTATTCATTTTTTTTGTTCTTGTCTCCAAAACGTAGCATTCTCTCCTTCTCTGTCCTTGTAAACCTTCCTTTCCACACTTTTTGAAGCATTAAACCCTAGCTAACCTACTAACATGGGCCATGTGTGTGTTGCAGGTAGAGGGTCATGAGTGTTGCTGTGTTGGAGTGGGGTGCTAGGGCATTGCTGTGTTGCTAAAGGAGGGGTTTTGTGGCTAATTATGAGTATATTGGGGGTTGTGTGTTGCTGTGTTGGTTTTGAGTGGCGAGGATACGTCATCAAAACTGTGTTGCGTGGAGGGGTGGGCAGGTTGTGAGGGCTGTGTTGCAGGTCAGTGTGTTATGTGTTGCTGTGGTGCTGGTTGGCAGGTCAAAATTGGTGTAGTGTAGCTCATGGTGTTGTGTCATTGTGTTGCAGCTGTGTGTCATGTGTTGTGTTGATGTGTTGAAGGTCAGTGTCATGTGTTATTGTGTTGCAGCTGTGTGTTGTGTTGTATTGGTGTGTTGGAGGTCAGTGTCATGTGTCATTGTGTTGCAGGTGTGTGTTATGTGTTGTGTTGGTGTCAGTGTGTCATTGTGTTGCAGGTCAGTATCATGTATTGCTTTGAAGGTAGTGGTGTCAGTGTATCATTGTGTTTCAGGTCAGTGTCATGTGTTGAGGGTAGTGTTGTCATGTGTCATTGTGTTGCAGGAGGAAGGGGGCCGGGTGGTGACAAAGGAAGGGCCTCACACTGTTGTCCTGGTGCAGTACTCCTCCCTCATTGACTGCACACCACTGCCAAACACCAACGCGTTCCTTACCTCCTTCATCACCGATTCTGTCAGGCTGGGACGACTCCTGCCCCTCAAGAACTACTGGTGAGTGGCCTGGTTAAGGTTGTCTACTTTCACTTATTTTACTGGGTTTTGTATTGATTTATTTTATTTATCTTTTGTTTTTCATTTGTAATTTTTTTTCATTATTTGTTTTTTCTCTGCTTCTTTTTTTCTGTTTTCTCTCTTCTTTTCTTTTGTTTCTTGTATCGTTTCATTATTTCTTTCCTTTTCTTTCATTTTGTATAATCTCATTTCTCCTTTTTTTTTCCCTTTTTTCATATCTCCTTTTTTGTCATTTTGTTTAATCTCTGCTCATTTTTTCATGTTTCTTCCTCTTCTGCATCTCATTTCTTCTTTTTCTGTTTCTCATTTCTCATTTTCCTTAATATTTTATCCTCTTATGCTGTTTTGACGTGCACTAGTGACATGAATAACACTAGTATCAGTCTTTCTCACCCCCTAACTGCTAACTCCCTGCCCATGTATAGAGTACTCTTCACATATATGGAGGGTTTTTTTTCTTCCTCTCACCACTATTCTGTCCACCTCCCTAGTGCAAGAGTTAACCAGTATTCTCAGTCTGTCACCACTATTCTGTCCACCTCCCTAGTGCAAGAGTTAACCAGTATTCTCAGTCTGTCACCACTATTCTGTCCACCTCCCTAGTGCAAGAGTTAACCAGTATTCTCAGTCTGTCACCACTATTCTGTCCACCTCCCTAGTGCAAGAGTTAACCAGTATTCTCAACCAGTATTCTCAGTCTGTCACCACTATTCTGTCCACCTCCCTAGTGCAAGAGTTAACCAGTATTCTCAGTCTGTCACCACTATTCTGTCCACCTCCCTAGTGCAAGAGTTAACCAGTATTCTCAGTCTGTCACCATTATTCTGTCCACCTCCCTAGTGCAAGAGTTAACCAGTACTCTCAATCCTTCATCCCTTTCTCTGGCACACTCTGGAACTCCCTGCCTGCTTCTGTGTTTCCATCTTCCTGTGACCTGAACTCACTGAAGAGGGAGGTTCCAACACACTTATCCCATTCTTCTGGCTAACTCTCTTTACCAGGCTCAGGGACTGGCATCTAAGTGGGCCTTTTTGTTTAGTCGTTTTTGTTACCACTGGCCAGATATCCCTTCACACACACACACACACAAAAAAAGAGAGAGAGAGAGAGAGAAAAGTGACATTGATAACACCAGTGACATTAACTCCTTCAATACTAGGACACTTTTTACCATGAATTTGTGTACAATTAGGCCATTATATTGACATTAGGGAGTTTATAAGGTCAGAAGATTAATGGCCACAGTCAACACTATTTCAATCACCACTAAAGTTTCTGAAGCTGTATGAAATCACCAAGTAATAAGCAGAGTGAATATGGAAGCTTGGCATGGTACAGAAGGGGTCAATGACAGAATGTTCAGTAGAGTAACACCAGCGACATCTTCCACAGGGCAAGGAAGGCCAGTGACTTCAGTGACTTCTTTGACCCTCATGATGTTATGATTGGCGTGTTCTCCTGGGATACTTGTCGCAGGTAAGGCACTGACGGCCCTTGTGTTGCTGGCTTGTGTTGTCTGTGTTGCTGGCCTGTGTTGTCTGTGTTGTTTGTTTGTGTTGTCTGTGTTGCTTCTCTTTGCTGTCTGTGTTGCTTGTTTGTGTTGTCTGTGTTTCTTGTTTGTGTTGTCTGTGTTGCTTGTTTGTGTTGTCTGTGTTGCTTGCCTGTGTTGTCTTTGTTTGTTGTCTGTGTTGCTTGCCTGTGTTGTCTGTGTTGCTTGTTTGTGTTGTCTGTGTTGCTTGCCTGTGTTGTCTTTGTTTGTTGTCTGTGTTGCTTGCCTGTGTTGTCTGTGTTGCTTGCCTGTGTTGTCTGTGTTGCTTGCCTGTGTTGTCTGTGTTGCTTGTTTGTGTTGTCTGTGTTGCTTGCCTGTGTTGTCTGTGTTGCTTGTTTGTGTTGTCTGTGTTGCTTGCCTGTGTTGTCTGTGTTGCTTGTTTGTGTTTTCCTTGCCATCTTTGTGTCATTTATACATTCCAGTCACAGCCTTTCTTATTTCATTTGTGGCTCTTCACTTACTCATTAATGCCTAGTTTCTTCTCTAAGTTGTCATTTTTTGAGATTTTTCCTTTACCCCTTCAGTACTGGGATACATGTTTCCCTTGAGATTTGTGCACCATTAGGCCATTTTATTGACATTAGGAAGGGTTTATGGAGGTCAGAAAATGAATGGCCACAGTCTCAACTATTTTAATCTCCATATAAGTTTCTGAATCTGTAAAAAGTCACTAAATATTAAACAGAATGAATATGGAAATGAGTCATGGTACTGAAGGGGTCAAGTTTTCACCATAGGAGAAGTCTCATTGTGATCACTGTTTCCACCTAACATAGTGAACATTTAGTAGCAGTGCCTGGTGAACTGTACATGAACATAACATCACCCACATCCCACATCCTACAGGCTACCACACCCACACCCAGAGGAGAGGCAGGAGTCAGCAGCACTACCACCAGCATCAGCATCATCAGCCTCAGCCACAAACACACTGCAGAAGAGCTCCTTGAAAGACTGCTATGTCAGACTAGTGAGGATTGATATCCAGGCCGCCCGTCACACAGCCATGACAGACCAGGCTGACAAGGAGGCTCAGCAGACTTCCCCCTCTGACAACACCCCAGACAGCCCCACACAGCACCAGGCGACCCCAGAACAGTATGAGGTAGAGCGTTCACCACTCAAGAGGAGAACGCGGCGAGGAAGACCAAGAAAAGCTTGTCTTGATACATCTGTTGAGTCCGGTGCCTTCAACCAAGAGGCCAAGCAGAGGCGCAGGAACACCAGGCATGTGAAGAAGAGGAGGAAGAGTTTGGAGGTTGAGGTGGAGGAAGAGGAAGAGGATGAACCTCTACAGAGAAAAATAAGGCCGGTATTTCCCAGTCATATATCTAAGGTACGTGTGTGTGTGTGTGTGTGAGCAGTTCTTGATATTTAAAGGTATAGCACTGTGTGTGACCCCTGTGTTGGTAGTTCTGAGTGTTATCTTCAGGTATTTAGGTAAAAGATGGAGGAGATGTAGCCTGAAACTTGCGTATAGCCTCTGTGTGGTTTGGAAGAACAAGAGTAGAGCATTTCCTTGTGTGTTGCTTTTATTTATTTATTTATTTATTTATTTGTTTATTTTATTTTTTTTTTTTTTTATGTAAGGGGAAAATCAGTCGAGAGCAACAACAAACTAGCAAAAAAAAAAAAATGTTGGGGCTGTATTCTATTCTACACAGGTATCGTCAGTCCTCACAGAATTCCTGATCGTCACTCCTCTGACAGTCTTAATTTGTCAACTTTGAATACAAGAAATGTGTTAATTTTTTATGTAATTTTCTTTGATTTAAGTTATTTTGACATCATATTACTGCTTTTGGGAATAGTTAGACAGTGTATCCATACAAAAGAAACATGATAGGTAGGAGAAGATTACACTGGACACATGCAGGCCACGCAGGGCAAGGTTTGTTTGAGTTTGTTGAATCTGATTGTACTGCTCCTGGCAGTTATTTATAATGATAAATTATTGCAGCAAAGAAGGACATTATTTAGTTATTGTTACTGATGTTTGTCAATAAATTAGTAATAAAAACTATAAGAGATCTTGTTGTGGTATGTAGGGCCATGTTCTTAGAATGTTGACACAAGTTGAGACGGTCATTGGTGGTGCTAAGGCAGGGTGGACTCTGCCTTAGCATTTATGATGATGTCACAAAGTTAGACCCTGTCATAGATAGACTTATATCTAATAATGCACCATTTTGTTTCACTATGACCATGTCATTAATTATAGCAATTTGTAGGATATGGCCCCTGGTCCCCAAACAGGTTAAAGAATCAGGGTGAGTGAGCTTAGTCCTTCAGCACCACATGTGCACCTCAAAGCTGTGTCGTCACCATGTGTGTCTCCATCCCACAGAGACAGCCGCGGGGAAGGAGGGGTGGCAGGGCGTGCCGTGGAATTGCCAACTTCAATGAAAGAATGAAAGACGGCGTGTGTCGAGGTGTCATGTCTTCCGATGATGAAGACGAGGCAGAAAACAAGTCAAATGCCGGCCACTCGTCTGGCGAGGAGAGCCACCGCTCCGAGTGTCTCTTCTCCATGACCAACACCACACCAGAGAAGGAACACAACACCAACAGCCGCATGAGTGAGAGGCAGGAAACCACACACTCAAGCCACCCAGACCAGCCCACACAACAAGAACAAGCAGACTGGGACACAGCAAAAAGGCAGCCACAGACCCACACACCAAGAGGAAAGGGAAGACAGCCAGACATATACACCCCATCACCAGAAGACTCAGAGGACACCACAACACTGAAGCAGGCAGATAAGGACACCACATTTCAAAGACACAGAGAAATGAACATATCGGGACATTTAGAGGACACAAGGAGGAGGGAAGGCAAGGAGACCACACCTAAGCCCCAGCAAGCCAGCACATTAACAGGCAAGCCAAGCCAGCCAAGCCACCTCTCCAGACAAGATAGTTACTGCCAGGCCAGCGCTCAGAAGTGTCCCTTGTTCGTCTCTCCTCCTTTATCTGGCCATTCTGTACGCTCTGAAAAGTGAGTGTGTGTGTGTGTGTGTGTGTGTGTTACTTTGAGTCTGATGGTGATGATAGTGTTGTGTTGTTGTGTGTGTTTGTATTGGGTTGAGTTGTTTTTTACCGTGTGTGTGTATGTGTGTGTGTTTGCTTAGTACCTGCGTTTGTATTGGGATTCAGTCATTTTGCACCGTGTGTGTGTGTGTGTGTGTGTGTGTGTGTGTGTGTGTGTGTGTGTGTGTGTGTGTGTGTGTGTGAGTATAACATTAAGTATGCATGTAATGTTAGTGTTGTGTTTGTGTGTGTGTATGTTAGTATAATATTGACCCTGAGTATAATGGTGGTGTTGTGGCATTTGTGTGAGTGTATATGTGTGTGTAAGTACAATATTGAATCTGAGTGTAATGATGGTGTTGTGGTGTTGTACTGCAGGAAGGAGCCATACAGTGTGCATGAGGACGTGGACATTGTGGTGTACATTGATGCGTTTGAGGAGTACCATCGTCTGGGTGGGCGGGAGATGTGGCAGGAGATGGAGCACTACTTCAACCACAGTCAGTACACTCCCTCACCTTTGTTCACTCCACCTCCTCCGCTTCGCTGGTATTTTAGCCTCTTCCGTTTTATTTGGTTTTATTTATTCTTTTTCCTTTTCCATCTTATTTTTGTTTCATTTTAATTTAGTTTGTTTTACTTTTTTTTTTTTTTTTTTTTTTTTTTTTTTTTTACAGCATTTTTCATTTGTTTTAGCATTTTTCTTGTATTTTTGGTGAGAATAAGCAGTGAAGATCCACGAGACTGTATTAATCTTCCACTGGGAACTGACAGACCTCTCACCCCATCCTGGCCCTCTCACACACCTCACACTGTCCTGTCACTCTCTCACTCTCACCCCATCCTCATGCATACCCTCTCACTTCATTACATCACTCCCACTTTTACCCTCTCACTTCATCCTGTCACTCACTCTCTCACATCCTGTCCCTCTCACATCCCTTCACCCTATCTCGTCAGTCTCCCACACACCCCTTCACCACACCTTGTCCCTCTCCCACACTCACCATCTCCCTCCACTGCAGGACGCACCTGGCAGAGTCTGAAGGAAAGGTTTCGGAAGAGGATAGCGCCCAACCTCTGTGTGTATGTCAAGCTTGGCCTCAGCAGGAAGGTGGTTGACAGGATGAAACACAACATTGCTATCGAGTATGGTGAGTATTGAGGTGGTGGTGGTGGTGGTGGTTACGTTTGGTTAAATTTATCTTCCTTGGTTATCTTGAGCTAGTTTTTGTTTATATTTGTTTGTTTCTGATTTTTTTTTATCTAGGTTTTATTTGTTTATTTATATGTGTGTGTGTGTGTGTGTGTGTGTGTGTGTGTGTCATCAAGAGCAGCAAACATTATGAACAAAACATAAACAAGACTTATATTTAGAAATCATACTGCCACTTCCTTCACAGATGTGGTGATAAAAAAAAAATAGATTAAAAAAGACAGGATAATTGTCTGTCCTATGCAATCTTGTAGGACTTCAGGGAATGGTTTGGCTCTCCTATGCAATCTTGTAGGACATCTTGGTTATCCTTCCAGTTCCTGTGATATCCTGAAGGACATCTGGGTGTCTTGTTTATCCTTAAGGAGCTGTGTGTGTTTGTGTTGTTTGCTTGTTTACCTGTTCAGTTTGCTGTGTTTCCTTCAGAGACAGGAAGGAGGCAGAGGAAGTCCCGCAAGCCCTTCACTGTGGAGGAGGACCGAGGAATCCTTCACTTCATCTCCTCCAACCATCGCTTTCGGGAAGTAAGTCACCCCCTCCCCCCCTTCTCTCTCTCTCTCTCTCTCTCTCTCTCTCTCTCTCTCTCTCTCTCTCTCTCTCTCTCTCTCTCTCTCTCTCTCTCTCTCTCTCTGTACTTTATTTATTTACTTTAGTGTTTGTTGATTTGTTTATTCATTTTATTTATTTTTGTTTTTATTTTGGTTGTGTGTTTATTCTATTTATACAGATTTGAAAAGATTAAAAAAACACCAAACTTTAACAAACACACTCAAAAAACACCAAACTAAACAAACACACTCAAAAAACACCAAACTTTAACAAACACACTCAAAAAACACCAAACTAAACAAACACACTCAAAAAACACCAAACTTTAACAGACACACTAAAAAAACACTAAACTTTAACAAACACTCAAAAAACACCAAACTTTAACAAACACACTCAAAAAACACCAAACTTTAAACAAACACACTAAAAAAAACACCAAACTTTAAACAAACACACTCAAAAAACACCAAACTTTAAACAAACACTAGAAAAACAAACTCAGAGCCTAAACAAACACAAACTTCAGCAAACACACTAAAAAAAAACCCAAACTTTAACACACACTCAAAAACCACTAACTTAAACAAACACTCGATAAACGCACACTAACAAACACACTCAGCAATGACAAACTTCAAAGAAAACGGTGTCATGTTTGTGTTTTGATGATGATGTGGATAGATTCTCACACTTCCCTCTGTCCTCTCTCTCCTCTTCTCCCTCTCTCTCCCTTTCCTCTTCTCCCTCTCTCTCATCCATTTTCTCTTCTCCATGCCTCTCTCATTCACTCCTTCCCTCTCTCATTTCTTTCTCTTCTCTTCATTTTCCTTCCTTCCACTCACTCATTTCCTTCCTCACTCACTCACTCACTCACTCACTTATTTCCTTCTCTTCCCTCACTCCCTTCCCTTCCCTTTCCTTCCTTATTCACTCACTCACTCACTCACCCTTTCACTTCCTTCCTTCCTTCCTCCTTCTTCCCTTTTTCCATCATTCCCTTCCTCCTTCCTTTCCCTTCCTCACTTATTCATTCACTCCCATTCCCTCCTTCACTCACTCATTCACTCCCTTCTTTTCTTCCCCCCTTCCTTCCCTCTATCACTCCCTTCCCTTCCCTTCTCTTCTCTTCTTCACTCTCTCTCCCTTTCTTCCTTCCTTCATTCTCTCCCATCCCTTCCCTCTCGTTGTTTCCTCCCTCTCTTATTCTGTCCCCTCCCCTCCCATCCCTTCCATCCCAATCCCGTCCCCACTCACCCCCTCCCCGTGGCATCCCTCAGGTTGGCGGGGTGATAATGTGGAAGGAGATGGCCAGCAGTTGTTGTGAGCTGGACAACCACACCTGGCACAGTTTGAAGCAGAGGTTCCACAAGCAGATTCTCCCCAACCTCCGCAAGTACAAGCTCTCCAGAAACACTGTGCTGCAGCTACAGAGCAAAAAACGTGAGGACTGGCTGGCTGGTGGTTGTTCGCTTGTTTGTTTTTTGTTTTTTAGTACTTCCTGGCCCCCCCCTCCTTGCCCTTTCCTTTTTTTTTTTTTTTTTTTTTTTTTTTTTTTTTTTTTTTTTCACGCTTCATTTGACTTGTGTATTTATTTTATTTTATTTTATTTTGTTTATTTATTTTTTATTTGTTTATTTGTGTGTGTGTGTGTGTAAAATGGTGTGTAGTTGTTCTCTTGTTTCTTTATTTGTTATTTCTTTTATTCTTTTTATCTTTTTTGTTTTCTCCATTTTTCTTTCTTCATTTTATTTGTCTTGTCTATTTTTTTTATTTATTTATTTTTATTTATTTTTTTATTTATTTATTTTATTTGTTTTTTTATTTATTTATTTTTATATTTTTTTATTTATTTATTTATTTTTTTTATTTATTTATTTATTTATTTTTTTTTTTTTTTTATTTATTTTTTTTTCCCACCACTGTTCTGTTTGTCTTGTCTTGAAGTAAATATCTCAAATTTCCCTCTTTATTTCTTTCCTTGTTTTTTTTGTACACGTTTCTTAGATTGTTTAGTAAATGCTGTCTGTCGCAGCACTGGAAGAAAGTTAATGGCTGGATTTTTAAACAATGCCTTCCACCTTCATCACTTGAAGGATGCCGTCTGAGAGAAATCAGTATTCTTAAGAGTAAACACTGCCTTCCCTCAGCTCAGGAAGGCAACACTTCGCTCAGAAGCAACTTTGCCACAAAGGTGAACCAAGTCCCACGTCCTCATCATTTACCTTCGCAGAAATTTTATCTAAATATCTACTATTACTAGTGTTTTTGTGAACTAAGTGGTTTTAGAAACAAAAATATATTGTTATTGATCATACAGCCTACTTTACAAAAATTGTAATTGGAATCAAACCCAGGAACAACAACAACAACAACATTGCCGCCAACTTCAGTCACTTCATCTACGTCTCCCAAGTTTTTTTTATCTGAATTCTTCTTCTTCTTCTTCTTCTTCTTCTTTTTTTATGGCCTATAGCACCTGTAGGTGTACTTGAAGAGTATACCTACAGGGAAGCACTGTCCAGCTTCCACCTATTAGCGGTGCAGGCAATTTTCTTTATAGTGGTAAGCATATTAGGGCCCATATCACTACCCAAGCGCATCTTTGGTGTAAGGCAATAACACCTCCACCTAGAATCTGGGTATCGTGGTGACATGTAGCTAACTTTACACCACTCAACAAATGACAAAGTTTCAAGGCGGCACGTGGTGGGATTCCAACCTACACATGGGTGTCTGCCCAATCCCACGTTTATCACTTTATCCCCTAAGCCACCGCCTCCTCTACTAGCTTACGATGAGTTGTATGTCTTAATGGCTTGATAAGTATCCATTTATGTAGATAGCTGGTGGACTGTCCTCTTCCCCATAGCCTGCACAGTTGAAGGAGATGGCAATTCCCTCCCAGGCCTGCCGTGTTAAGGCCACCATACGGCCATCTGTGCTTTTATTTAGAAGCATTTTTCCTGGTTCACCAAGTCTACTAATGAATCACGCTGTGCAGCAGTAATTGGGGTGGTTCTCTTTGTAAAATTTTCCATGTTAGCTGTCATGGAACAGTGAGGCAACGTGGTCTGGCCTGGTCAAGTCAGGTCATGTTGGGAGTGCATGGCTCAGTCAGCTGAGGTGATGGTAAGCAAACACTGCTACCAACCACCACCAAACTATACTTATGGCTTATTTTTTTAACGCATTAACAATAAATGTATGAATATGGGATTATGTTCCCGGCATATATACTCATATGGCAAATCACATTGAATTAATTATTTTCTAATTTCCTGGACAACAAAGAAGCACGGGTTTACCAACACAACACTTCCATTACTTTTGAGACAGAAGGGAGCGAGAAAGGGAAGGCAACATTGAAGAGTACATTTTTCATGATTTCGCATCACAGTGTAACCTTCGTCAAAGTTGGAAGGTATTGTTTAAGAATCTGTGTGTAAGTGTCTGTTCTCTGCCACACTTGCAACACTGCCCCACCCTAATTCTTAATCTTTAACTGCCGCTCGCCACACATTCCTTCCCTTAATCACCAACCACTCACACCTCCTCGACTTGAACTGGGAAGAAATTGTGGGGTGTTTTTAGTGTTTTTTTCACCACTAAGGTTTTTGTAGATGCTTGTCTTGGGGTATTTTTAAAGACTTCACCACCTAACCTAACCTAATCCTCACCATCCCAATACTGCAGGAATCCCCAAGCTGGACAGAGTGTCGGCATCGGAGAGTGACTCATCGCCCGACTACATCAGGAAACGCAAGGGTTCGGCCACACCACAGCAGGAGGCAGCCACCAAGAGGAGAGCCAAGCATAGGGACACCACCGACCTGGACTCTGATTCAAGCTATCCAGAGGTGCTTAGTCGCCCTAGACACACTTATAAGTCGGGGAAGGAGTTGAAAGGGCGTTTGACTCAGGGAAATAGGGTTTCTGTTCCCTGCACTTATAAATCCAAAAGGAAGTCCAGAAAAGTGAGAGATGAAGAGAAAAGTGACACAAATTTTCCTCCTTTGGTTTATAGATCCAAAAGTAAATTAAGAAAAGTGAGAGATAAGGAGGAAAGTGACACAGATTCGCTTCCTCTCTCTTACAGATCGAGAAGTAAGTCAGAACAAGTGAGAGATGAGGATGAAAGAGAAACAGATGTCTTTATTCCTAACACTCACTTGTTAGAGAGGTCAGGAAGAGTGAGAGGTGAAGGGGAGAGTGAGGGTGGCAATGATTCACCTCACAAATCAAGGAAGAAGGAGAGAAGAGGGAGAGTAAGGGAAGAATGTGAAGAAGAAAGTGACAATGGTTCCATTTCTCACACTCACAAGTCAAGGAAGGAGAAAAGAGAAAGATTAAGAGATGAAAGTGAAGGAGAAAGTGATGATGAGGCCATTCTTTCCACTTACAAATCCAAGAAGAAAGAGAAAGAGAGACAAAGAGATGATAGCGAAGAAGAAAACGATCGCTTCAATCCTCACACTCTTAGGTTTAAGAAGAAGAGAAAAAGAAGAAGCGCTGAAAATGAAGATGTAGATGACCCCAATCCTTACACTCACAAGTCAAAGAAGGAGAGAAGACAAAGAATAAGCGATAAAACTGAAGAAGAAAGCGACGATGATGAAGATTATGTAGACAACTCCATGTCTCGCACTGGGTCAAAGAAATCAAGGCGAGGGAGAGGAAGGGATGAGAGTGAGGAGGGTAGTGAAGATTCAGACCATCCCTACTCTCTAGTCTACCCTCACCTCAAGAAAGGCAGGGGCAGGAGGCAACTGCTGGAGGTTGAGCACACAATGGAGATGTTTGAGCACACCAGGAAGCCACAGGAGAGGACAGAGAGAACAGAAAATACCCCTAAATCTAACCAGCGGAGTATTAAAGAGTTCTTGAAGGCGGGAAGGAAAGGGACATCTCACTCTAACAGCCTCACCAGAAGACACAGAGGCAGGGAGGAGGAGGATGAGGAGGAGGAGGAGATGGATGATGATGAGGAGGAAGTGGAGGAGGCAGAAGAAGTAGAAGTGTTAGAAGATGAAGTTGTTGCTCGTTTTCTAACACACCAAGAGTACAACAAACATGAGAACAACACCACTAGCAACACCACCAAACACTGTAGCTTCTTAAAGAGTATTAGAAAGCCTCTGTACTCCCAAGACTTCACTGCGGACATCTCCCCCAAGACACCCTTCAGGAACAACACTCTACACAGCAGGAGACGCCTCACTAGGAAGGAACCAGAGGAGACTTCAGCCATCGACACTGAGACAGAAGGGAAGGTAGACACAGTGGAGGACGATGATGGGGACAGCGTTCACTCCTTAACCCTCGACATCATGCCAGATGTTAAGAAAAGGGTACAGGAGAGAAGGGAGAAGGCAAATGTGTGTGAAAAAGACATGATGGAGGTTTTGGAGGATGTACCAGAGAAGGAGGAGGAGGAGGAGGAGGAGGAGGACATGCTGTCTTTATCTCTTGACTTCAGTGTGGAGAGAAATAAGTGCAGCCAGAGGAAGGTAACACAGGAGAGGGAAAAGAAGGAGGATATACCACAGGAGGTGATAGAGGAAGAGGAGGAGGATGTGTCAGTGGTAGAGGAAGAAGAGTTGGAGAAGGAAGATGACATGCCAGACAGAGTAATAGAAGAACATGAAGAGGAGGAGGAGGTGGAGGAAGTTAGTATTGCAGAGGTGATAGAGAAAGATGAAGAAGAGGAGGAGGTGGAGGAGGAGATACCACAGGAGGAAGTAGTGGAACATGAGGTGGAGGAGGAGAAGGAAGACGAGATACCACTGGAGGTAATAGAGGAAGATGAGGAGGAGAAGGAAGATGATAACCTCCAAGAGAAATTAACACAAGAACAAGAGGAGAAAGAAGAAGATAAGCAAAACAAGATTCAAGAAGAAGAAAGGAGGAAGAAGGAAGATGATAAACAAAACAAGACTCAAGAAGATGAAGGGAAGAAGGGAGACGATAAGCCAAACAAAGTGACACAAGAACATGAGGAAGAGGAGGAAGATGATAACATCCCAAACAAAATGCAAAAACATGAAAAGGAGAAGGAACATAATACATCAGTGGAAGTAATAGAGGAAGAGAAGGAGGAGGACATGCCACATAAAGCACAAGAACATGAGGAAGGAGGAGGAGGAGGCTGATGATGACCTCTATGAAGTGACTGAGACACAAATAATGAATGAATTTATAGAGATGAAAAAAGATGATCAGCCTTCCTTGTCCTGTGAGGCTGTGGGCAGTGGCAAGGAGCAGATGAGGAAGGAGGCCAGGGAGGAAGAGGAAGCAGAAGAGGAGGAGGAGGAGGAAGAAAAGGAGAAGGAGAAGGAAGAGGAGAGACAAGACATGAGCTGTGGTTTTATCTCAGAAAGTCAATTGATGTGTGAAGTTGGTGTTGTTACTGATACCACTTACTGTTCCCCGCAACACCACAGCCCACACAGCACACCATCCCCCCACCGGTACAGCCCCGACAGTACCTCATCTCTGCCAGTCCTGTGCACCCCATCCTTACCCACCGATGTAGCCAGCCTGGAGACCACACCACCTGGTCTATCCCCAGACCCCGCCGTGCAGACCCCAGAGACACACCGTGCTCTCACCCCAGTCCCCATCCCTCTCAAGAAGACCAGTGCCTTGTCAGAGATAGTGAAGCCCTCCCCCAGCAGCTCCTCCACGTACCTGGAGTCCACTGATCACACACTGAGCTCAGACTCCGGAGACACTGTGGTGGATGTGGAGTCACTGGACAGTAAGCACAGTAGCCGCACTGGACACACAGGTGTTCCCACCACAGCCAGGACACTGAGGAGTGCAGTCCAGGGTGCAGGCCCCTCCCACACCAACAGACACACCCCACGAGGAAAGCTGAGGAGACAAAAGATTCGGAGGAACAAGTAACAGGAAGCAAGTGCTTTAGAATTTATTTTATTTATTTTATTGAAATATATTTTCTGTTGTTGAATACTTTGTCTTTTATCCACTAAGGGGCTGTTGTTGGTGGTTTGTGGTGTGTCGCTGTGTCAGAGGTGAGCCGCTGCCAGGGCATCTCAGGGCTACACTGAAGGCTTGTTGTTAGTGCCTTTGCCTTGTGTCGCTGTGTCAGGGTTGAGCCACTGCCAGGGCATCTCAGGGCTACACTGAAGGCTTGTTGTTAGTGCCTTTGCCTTGTGTCGCTGTGTCAGGGTTGAGCCACTGCCAGGGCATCTCAGGGCTTCACTGAGGGCTTGTTGTTAGTGCCTTGCCTTGTGTCGCTGTGTTGGGTTGAGATGTACGATGTATCGGTATCAGTATCAGCAGTATCAGCCCATTTAAGGAGTGTTGGTATTGGCTTATTTTCTGCCGATACTACCGATACTTAAAAAGAATTTATTACGTTGTGTATCTCTCTCTGCAAATTGTTTTGTTTGGATGTTTTATTGCGATAAAAATAAATTGGTGATAATGCCAAATTATTTAGTATAATATAGCGTATTGAGCCCATGGTGCGTAGTAATAGAATATATTTTTTGCTAATGAGTCATCACTACTACCTTACGTGTACGAGACAGGTTGGTAGTGGACTTGGGGCCCTGCTACAGTATCCTCCACCTCAGCTCAGAGAGAGAGAGAGAGAGAGAGAGAAGTGGGAGGACAGGACCACCCACATCTTGCTCACTCGCATACTAAAGACTTGTGCATTTATCAGTGATTATGTGTATTTTTTGTATTTTGTGTGTGTGTGTGTGGTTGGATGGGCGGGTGGGTGGATAGATGGGTGTTGTGTATACGTTACATTGGCATATGTTGTATCTCAACTTCTGCTCTGCCATCTTTAACCCATAATTTTATAAAGAATATTGCAAATGATTCAGATGCTGGAGTAACAGAACCATCACCCACTGGCTCCCAGGCTAACCACTCAGGAACACTTATATTTCAATTTCAGGTCAAACATAACAGTGCAGTTTAAAGTAAGGCAAAATATTCCAGTGCAGTGTCACCAGACTGGATGAAACTTGAATTGACATTTATAATAACAATTTAAGGTAAAACACAACAATGCAGTGTTGAATGAAGACAATATTCTAGCACAGTGTCACCACACCGCTCCAAAGGCACACCCTGAACTAGCCTTGAAGTTTTGTATTTAATGAATTGTAACTGAAAGTTTAGTATATTCAATATATCTACTACATAGTATGTGCTGCTGAATAGCAAATATTTTCATTAAAGCAAGGAAAATTCTCTCTCTCTCTCTCTCTCTCTCTCTCTCTCTCTCTCTCTCTCTCTCTCTCTCTCTCTCTCACACTGATCGCCCTTGTACACAGCTGTCTTTGAAATAACAAGGATAGCTGTTACCACACAGTGATTCCTATTGAAATAAAGAATGGTGAACACCTAAAAAAACACACGAGAGACAGGTAATGACATTATTCGTAGTGTATGTGTGTGTGTGTGTGTGTGTGCTTCATCTGACTGGGTGTTCTGCACACTGTTGGTGTCTTTTGCTCCCATGGTGACATTGCACTGGATACATATTTGGCAACACAAATTATTGGAAAGCAATATTCAAACAAAAATTCAGGAGGGCATTGGGCAACAAGCTACTCAACGTGTGGATGGACAAAATATTGGAAGCCATAACACTCAGTATGACATTATTTCCCTATAGATTGTTCAAACTGGACAAATGAAGGTTTACACTTTTTTTTCAGGGTCAGAAAATGATACAAACAGATCAGTAAAGATTGGCTATTTCCTTTCGTGGACAGTGTGCTGTCTAGATTGCAGGGTAAATGTTTGTTCGTGATCACCCTTGTTATTTTTGACAACTTTTAATTTGCCCTGACATCATTCTAACCTGTGTGCCGTGGTACAGTGGAACCATGCGTGCTTTGGGGTCCGAGGGGTCTCCAAGTGCACGGGTTCAAATCCTGTCCACGGTCCGAGTGTAGGTTGGGCTTCCTCACTCGGGGCAACGGTTTCCTAGTGGGTGGGCTTTGAAATAGGAGGTGCCCCGAAATATCCCCTTTAGGCCATAAATTCCCATGAGAAGTCCACATGGTATAAACAAAAAGAAAAAAAAATTATCGAATATAACCTAATCTAATCAAACATTGCAACTAACCCAACCTAATCAAATAACAAGAATAATGTCAAACTTTAACAAAACACGTACAACTGTGGGCAACAATCTTATAGACTGGTTTGCAATGCAGTTTTCAGTATCAATAGTACTCGTAGTATTGGTATTGGTACATCTCTAGTCAAGGGTTGAGCCACTCCCAGGGTATCTCAGGGCTAACACTTCATCCTTCTACTCAGTCTTTCAGTGTTTAGAACAAGAAAAATAAGAGAAGCAGCAGTAGGAGTCACATGGCACGGTCTGTGGCAACACACCACCTGCTATCTGCCAACCACCCACAACTTGTCACTTCTCTTAAAGTCTGTGTGGCACCACAGAGGAACATGCCACACACCCTTCATACACCACTGAAGGTCAGACGATGTGTGTGTGGGGGAGGCAACCACCTCCTCCCCCCACCCCTCACACCCACCAACAACACTCAAGCTGTCTGACCCATGAAGGGAAAGTTATGAAATGAAATTATAGTGACCTTCACACTTACTGTTTAATTCACAACCAAACACATCCAGGACTCTTCACCCGACACACACACACACACACACACACACACACACACACACACACACACACACAGGCATTACTAACAAGATTACGGTAATTTTAATTCTTTATTTAATGTAATGTTATGACTTTATTACCTATAGATTTATTACATATTTGGCAAGGCTCATGTAGCAGCAGCATCAGGATGTGTTTGGCTTCTCTGCCGCCCCACACTGCCATCCTAGGCATGGCACCTCAGCTCCCCCACTGCACTGCCCCAGAGAATGGAATGTGGCAGGACAGTGGGAGTGCTGGTAGAGTGTTGAGGTGCAGGATGGCAGGCATAGAGTAGCCAGGGACTCTTCCATCATCTCCACTGCTACTGATGATTTACCAACCATTGTTACCAGTCTTAGCTTAGTTTGGCTTATATACAAAGGCTACAGTACTGCATAAATATGTTACTATGATCATTGCACCTCAGTCCCTAGGAACCACCAGGACCAGTGTGAACCAGACAGTGATGAGTGTGTTCCTGAAGCAAGCCAGGCAGGTGTGTGAGTCTGAACTAGTGTGTGTGTGTTCTCAAGACACCTCACACACTCAGGTGGCAGGCAGTGAGCAGCAATGAAGGGCCTGTGTGGTGCACAGTCCAAGGTGAACCACGGCCCCTCACTGCCACACACTGCACACCTCAACACCTTTGTGACATGCTGTGTTGTGTTGTGCTGTGCTGTCACTCTAATGGACACCTGCCTGACTCCTCACATACCTGGTATCTGGCTGGTGTGAAGACAATCTTTTGTTCATTCGGTGGATATTTTGAAGACATGTTCTACCAACCTAGTAAATGTTATTGTTTAACTATATACAGTCCAACACAAATGCTAAAACTTTAAAAACCAACAGTTGTGATCTATAAAAGTATAACACATCTTAACACAACCACTTGTCCAGAAGGCACCACTCTTGTCATGCCCCAGGTCTCACACACACACACACACACACACACACACACACACACACACACACACACACACACACACATACATATATATCCTGCCATCTCTCAGCCCATGTTTTGAAACACTTTGTGCTGGGGCCTACATTTCAAACACCCACAGATGAATAACCACCACAATATCTTTCCAACTGACTGTAAAATGACATCCTTCAAAAAATTAGTAATTTTTCAAGGCACTAATTAAAACTCAAGATACTGAAGGTTATGATGAGGGAGGCAGACATATCCTCGGCCTACCCCCCTCCCCCACACACACACACACACACACACACACACACACATGGCTGCTGCTTCCCTCACAGGTGCTAGGCAGTGACAGGAGAGGTTTCAGTGAAGTCCACAGTGGTGAAGTCGGTTGTGTTCTCCAGTTCCGTCAGATTCAGGTTGTGGTCCTGTGAGGGGGAGGAGGGTGAAGTGTTAGTGGCTGTCATGAAGGTGGGATGAGTACTGTGAGAATTGAGAATATTGTATAGGTCTCTCTCTCTCTCTCTCTCTCTCTCTCTCTCTCTCTCTCTCACCCATAGGTACTGCAGGGCAATGACAGTGGTGTTGTGCAGCTGTGGTCCAATGAGTGGGTTCATCTGGTGCATGTAGGCAAGCAGCCAGCTGTGGGGAGGGAGTGAGTGATACAGTGGACAAGTGAGTGTGAGGAAGAAAAGTGAAGTAAGAAATGTTTCAAAAAAAGGAAGGGAAGAAGAGAAAATTAAATGAGTGTGCTTAAAAGGTAAGTAAAAGGAGAGAAAGGAAAGAAAGAAAATCATTATTAGACTGCAGGAAACATGAAGTAAGGGAAATGTTTCAAAAAGGCAAAGTAAGACAAAATTATATGTGTGTGCGTGCGTGCAGGAAATGTTAAGTACAGTATGAGAAATGTTTCACAAAGAGGAAGACAAAGTAAATGTGTTGAAGTGTAAAGTAAGAGAAATGTTTTAAGAAGAGGAAGAGAATATTGTCTCACTGAGACCAAGAAAAGTGTCATCAAGAGGAAGAAGAAAATCATACTTTGCCAATCTAAGCAAGAGGAAGAGGAAGAAAACAGTTTCACAATGAGGAAGTGGAAAAAAAAATGGTTTCACTAAGGGGGACAGGAAAATTATATAAGAAGAAAAGGAAAGAAAAAGAACAAATAAATTCCAAGACCTGCATACAAGGCTGGCCCAGAAGACAATTATTTCATCAAGAGGAAAACAAGGAAAATTATATATCAGGGAAAATAAAATGTATATTCCATGACTCAGGAAAGCAAGAAAAATTATATGGCATGGAAAAAAAAAAAAGTATATTCCATGACCCTTGCAGACAAGCTTGGGTCAGTGAGGTAGGTCAGGTCAGGGTCAGCAGAGGGCGGGTGACACTCACAAGAGCCAGCAGGAGGCCGCCGTGATGACCAGCACCACTTGAATCACTCTGCAACAAACCCAGCAAGTCAACACCACCAAACAACAAGATAAGTGGGTCTGATTCCCTCCTGTGCTCTGAAACACTTCACTATCCCAATATCATTATTTCTAAAGGTCACAGAGATGACTGGCTGGCTTCTCAAGGGTGTTTCTCATCTTAATAATGTGGAAATGCTGTTAACCTCTCACTAGAACCACAAAAACACTGTGCTGCTTTAAGTAGAGATGAGTGTGGTGCTGGTGTGGTGAAGAAATGTTTCAGAAATACACTCTAAGGATTATAATGATGATGATAATAGTAAAATAAACATCATAAATTTTTGTAAACACCCACACGTGCAGGTGCATCAAGGGAGGCTGCCTCATAAGCAACAGGTGTCAAGGAACAAAATACAGGTGAGAAAATAGGCAATACCTGTACCACTGCCACCATCACTACTACTATGTGGTGATCAAGAACTGTCAAGTGGCTCCACAACACCACAGACTAACAAACACACACACTTCTCGCCCCAAAATACACAAGATAAGTGGAGAGTACAGAGACAGTTTATAGGGCACCACATTATTAAGACTGTTTTGGGGCCTTCTTTATGACACAGGTATGGCATGAGGCACACAGACACACACTCACCCTTTGTTTGGGCCCCTGCCTACGATGAAGGGCAGTATGAGGCCCACCACACCGAAAAATGCCGTCACCACACCAATAGGGATCGCGTTGGCTCCCATCTTTCCTATCAGCTGACTGACACACTCGCGCTCTCGGCCTCTCCTCTTGTTCACCCTTCCTCCCATCTATGCCTCTCCAGACTCCTCAAATGGCTCTTATACAATCATCTAGGTGAACTATTTCTATATATATGTTAATTTGGGCATAATTTTGAGCATTGAGTTAATGTTTTGGTAATATCGTGCGACTGGCAGCGGCGTGAATCATATGACAAGTCAGGTGCCAGGTGAGGTTTAGTTTAATGTCAATATTTGGTTGATTTTTTCCCTGAATTTTGTCAGTATTTTGTTATTATGTTGAAGAATATAAGTTATAATTGAATCCTTGGAGGAAATGCGCCTGTAATTATATTTAGGGTGATAATTTAGATATTTCTTTGGTGTCATTCTCAGCGTCATGTAGCAAATCCACTGCAGATAAAACAAACTTATTCCCTTTTCTTAATCAATTTTCGCGTTGATAAATGATTGTAAAAAAGCAGGAGTAATCAATTAAGTAACTAGTCATTTATTTTGTCTATTGAAACAGTTAGTAGAATTAGCCAAGATGAATAAACCCCCAAAACAAGTAAAACAGTCATGCATTCATTATTCAGCTGTGACTTGTAATCTTGTGAGAGAAAACACATGACTTGTTATCAATGAGAGGGAGACTGAGTGAATATTGCTACTCTACTCGTCCATCGTCGCCTTCTCTTTGTTTAGAATGTCTGGCTGACTACTTATAAGGATCTATGCCTATGCTTTACATTGAGTTAACCTGAATGAATTTTTTGTGCAGATAATGTATGTTTTGACCTAATTCTAACTAAAGCACCTTACTTTTATTCAGTTTTAATTAGGATTTCAATGTTCATCCATCGATCTGTCCATCTATTTCAATTGTATTTCATCATGTTTTTTTTTTTTTTCCTTTTATTTTTGCTCATATATTGATCTAATTACTTGTGTGTTATCGGTTTGGTTATATGTATCATTATTATTATTATTATTATTATTATTATTATTATTATTATTATTATTATTATTATTATTATTATTATTATTATTATTAGTAGTAGTAGTAGTAGTAGTAGTAGTAGTAGTAGTAGTAGTAGTAGTAGTAGTAGAAGTAGTAGTAGTGATAGTAGTAGTAGTAATAGTAATAGTAGTAGTGTTGCTGTTGCTGCTGCTGCTGCTGCTGCTGTTACTGCTCCTGTTGTTATTCATCGTTGCAGGATATTTCGTGGAATAACCTACAGAAGAGTGAAATAAAATAAATCTGGGTGGAAATTTCTATTGAATTCATCATAATACCATCGAACAACACACACACACACACACACACACACACACACACACACACACACATGAAAGTTGTTTAATGTTAAGTAAAGATTAATGATTGTCTTCTTTTGGTAAGTTGTTCTCTCTCTCTCTCTCTCTCTCTCTCTCTCTCTCTCTCTCTCTCTCTCTCTCTCTCTCTCTCTCTCTCTCTCATCATGAAAGTTGTCAAGCAAAACAATTTTATTCATAAGTGTGTGTGTGTGTGTGTGTGTGTTTTAATCCACTGTTTTCCTGTAGTATTTAATTATCAGCAATTTCTCAATATTTTTCTTCACTATAGTGCTATATAGAAGTGCGCCATTAGTCCTGAAAATTAATATTGTTCTTATTTTCCTCATACTAGTTTATTTAGAATTTCGCTTCATTATCACGGTGTTAATGTATAATTCCTTAATATCATAGGGGTGGGTCTATTTAGGGTAATATTTGCACGCTGTTTGACTAGTGTGCTACAAAACTACCATTATCATTACTCATTATCATTACTACTACTTTCCTTTTGTGATCTTGTTTTTAAAGTTTAACTACAAATACTATAGAAAAGATATCATTGGGGCGGGTTTGTTTTGAACGATATATTCACGCTATTTGACTCATATGTACGTATTATAAAATCACCATTCATATTACTCATCAAATATAATTCCTACTTTTCTTTTGTAATTTCGCTTTAAGGTTTGACTATTGATACTATATAAACAAAAGAAAAAGAAACAATTCCTGAATATCATTGGGGTGTGTTTGTATCTAGGTAGGAGGAGAGGCTTTAATGGAGTGCGATATGATGAGGGCTGCTTTGACTCAGATCTGTTATAAAGCCACCACTATATTGCTCATTAAATATTATAATTTCATCCCTTTTGTAATTTTTTCTAAATTTAATTACTGATACTAAAAAAAAAAATAAATAAAATAGTATATAATTCCTGAATATCATAGGGGCGTCTTTCAAGGCGGGAAGGGAGACACGGCAAATGGATCAGCGCGATATTAATGTGATAGGTTTGTTTTGACTCAGATAAAGCCACCAATATATTATTCATCAAATATTTATTACTACTTTTATTTTGTAATTTTGCTTCAAAGTTCAACTATTGATACTGTATAAAGAAAAAAAAATAACTCCTGATTATCATTGGGGGGGGGAAGTTCGTATTTAGGCAGGAAGGTAGACGCGGCAAATACGATGTTAATGTGATGGGTTTGTTTAAACTCAGATAAAGCCATCAATGTATTACTCATCAAATATTACACCTACTTCCCTTTTATAATTTTGTCTTAAATCTAAATTACTGATTCTATAAAAAGTGATATACCTGAAAATCATTAGGGTGCAGTGCGATATTATTATGATGGGTATTTGTTTTGACTGAAATGTATTATAAAGCCACCATTTATATCACTCATCGAAAAATATTACTACATCCTTTAATAGTTTCGCTTGGAAGTTCAATTACAGATTATAATATACAATTCCTGAATATCGTAAGGGCGTATTTGTATCAAGGGAGTCGTGGCAAATGGGTCAGTGCAGAAGGCGGCCACCAATCAGAGAGCTCCTAGTGACGCGCCCACCAATCACCTTTCAGTTATTTATTATTTTTTTTAGTTTTATCTTGATGGTGGATAGGGAAACACGTGGCGCTGGTGAAGGAAGCAAAAAAGGGAGAAAAACAGATCAAATGCGCTGGAATTGCTAAAGGGTGAGAGATGAACAGGTGTAGATGACGCAGAGGACAGGATAAACAAGGAGAGGAGTGGATGAAGTGATAAAAGGAGGAATAAGATAAGGACAGTGTAATGAGAGAAATAAGAAGTGAATAAAAATAAGTTGATAAGAGAGAAAAAAGGTGAAAGTAGAGGAATTGATATGTTGTAATGAATGACTAATAAAGAATATGGGTTAATGAGTGACTAGTGAAGTGAATAAGGAAAAAGGATGAGAATAAATAAGTGATGGAAAGGTTCGGAAGAAATGGTATGCATGGCGCCTTTAACTATTTATTACCTCACATCACTCAGGGGTATCCAACACCTCAATGACACACACACACACACACACACACACACACACACACTTAGCTCTGTCTTACGACGAAAAAGTGATCCAAGACAACATCCGTCCCCAGTGGCTTGCGGTGTTGAAAAAATCGCCCATTATTTTTCACTCCGCCCAGGGATTTTGCAGTAGTGTGCTAACTGTTACATCACGGAACACACACACACACACACACACAGAAAGAGAGATAGAGGGGGGTGGGAAGTTCTTTTGGTTCATCAGCAACCATGTAGCACTATATCTGACTAAGGTCTGGCGACTACTGGCATTTCATAAATCGCCGCAGCTCACGTGACAAATACGAAGAAAAATAAGACAAACAAACGAACAAAAATGAAATAAGACGAAAAGATGAACACAAGAAAGACAGAGGAAGAAGAATAAGGGGAAAATAAATAGAGGAAAAGGTGAAAATGAAAACAGAGAAGGGAAGAAGGAAAAGAAGAGAAGGCGGAAAAGATTAAATAGACGAAAAAATTAACACAAAAGACAAGAAAAAAAAAGAAGAAAAGACGGAAAAACTGAAATAGACGAATAGATAAACACAAAAAAGATAACAAGAAGAACAAGAACAAGAATAAAAGGAGGAAAATAAATGGATTAAAAGATGAACACGTACGCACACACATACAAGAAAAAAAAGAAAAAAAATACGGAAAAAATGAAATAGAAGAAAAATAGAAGAAGAAGAAGATAGAAGAAGAAGAAGAAGAATGACAAGTTGAGTGTTCATGTCCCGTCACCCGCCACCAGTCACCCGTCACCAGTCACCCGTCACAGGCCAGGTAACGTGATGACTTACTGGTAGAATTGTCTGGTAGAATAGTGGGTGAAGGTTTACGGAATGGGTGATGGGTGATGGATGGGTGAATTTGATGGGTTGATGGGAAAAGCTTATTCATTCATTTATTTATTTATTTATTTATTTATTTATTGGGTTGGTATTTGATGTAGTTGGACAAATATTTCATAACTAGATTTATTTAATGTTTTGTGGTTATAGAATTTAAGTTACAGAAAATGAAAGCATATTTATCTATTTGTTTATCTATCTATTTATCTATTTATCTATCTACCTATCCATCCATCTATTTATTCAACTATTTCCATCTTTATCCTTTTGTTCATCTATCTATCTATTTGTCTATTTATTTCTTTGTCTACTTATCTATCCATCTATTCATACAAATATACACCAACCTGTTCATCTCTCTCTCTCTCTCTCTCTCTCTCTCTCTCTCTCTCTCTCTCTCTCTCTCTCTCTCTGTGACCTCAAACTCATAGAAAACGGTCAGGCTGTCTAGTTTTGCAGGGGAAACACAACAATATTTACCTTAATGTCTGATTGTGCTCTCGTCATTGCCTGTACCATTGACCTCTATTAGGCGGAAAGGCCGAATTATTAATGGTAAACTGCGCCATTGTCAGAGAGAGAGAGAGAGAGAGAGAGAGAGAGGGGGCGGTAGGGGTATAGCTAGCCAAAGGATGTGGTGAGTGAGAAATGATAGCAAAAAATGGAGAATATTTACACCCACAGAGAGAGAGAGAGAGAGAGAGAGAGAGAGAGAGAGAGAGAGAGAGACGTATAATCAACTTCAGCAAATTCTAGTGAATGGAGGGCACACCTTGAGAGAGAGAGAGAGAGAGAGAGAGAGAGAGAGAGAGAGAGAGAGAGAGAGAGAGAGAGAGAGTAACTTGGCTTCTTCCATATAAGGCAGGTGGTGGTGAAGGAAGAAAACAATAATAAAGAAACAGATAATTATGATAATGAAGATAATAATGGTGATGACAAGAAGGGAGAGGAAAACAAAAGGAATAATGAGATAACAAAAATAATAATAATAAGAGGAAAAGGAGGACAAGAAGAGGAGGAGGAGGAGGAGGAGGAGGAGGAGGAGGAGGAAGAGCAGGATGGAAAAGAATGCATCTGAAAATGAGAGAGAGAGAGAGAGAGAGAGAGAGAGAGAGAGAGAGAGAGAGAGAGAGAGAGACCCATCCTCATATTATTTGCTTTACCTCCGAAAAAATATAAATAAATAAATAAATAAGTAAATAAATAGATAAATGAAAATGAATAAGTAAATAAACAAAATAGGTAAAATGAAAAGATAGAAATGGAAGAAAGGAAAAGAGAATTAAGAAAGAAGAAAATATTGTGTACCATTTCATGATGACAAAAAAAAAAGATGAAAGGAAACTAGAAAGAGAAAGAGAGAAGAGAAAAGAAAAGAAGAAAAGAAAAAAGAGACAGCATTTCATAAGGACGTAAAAAAACAAAGAAAAGAAGTAGGAAATGAGAAAATAGAAAAGAAAAGAAAAAAATAGATAAAAATTCAGAATAGCAACCACAAACAACAAATATAAAACTTTTCCTCCTCCTCCTCCTCCTCCTCCTCCTCCTCCTCCTCCTCCTCCTCCTCCTCCTCCTCCTCCTCCTCCTCCTCCTCCTTCTCCATCTCACCTTACCGTCCCTACCTTACCTGTCATAGGGGCGTATTAATTAAGCAACACCTTAGCTGGGCACACCTGTACGGGCGTTAGGTCATGCAAGGATCCAGGTTACACTCATTACCTGCCTTATATGTCCAGGTGTGTGTGTGTGTGTGTGTGTGTGTGTGTGTGTGTGTGTGTGTGTGTGTGTGTGTGTAAGGACGAGGCCACTTTCACTGCATATTGGAGGAGGGAGGGGTAGGTAGGGCAGGGGTGGAGAGAGAGAGAGAGAGAGAGAGAGAGAGAGAGAGAGAGAGAGAGAGAGAGAGATGTGGTAGAAACGTGAACTGTAGTATCCAAAAAATGTGAGAGAGAGAGAGAGAGAGAGAGAGAGAGAGAGAATGAGCCAGTGTGTGGTAGGCCTACATAGAAATTTGAACCATAATATCC
>NC_059262.1:1415000-1417500 GCF_017591435.1 Portunus trituberculatus | reverse complement strand
GGCAGTGTTCCCCGCCCGCTCCCAACCCGCGCCGCGCCGCCCGCTGCCACCACCACCCTCACGCCCGCACCGCGCCGCACCTCGCCTGCCCCGACCCGACCCGCCGCGCACCGCCACGCCAGACTTCAAGCTCCTGTTAGCTCCTCGCCGCGGCCCCGTCAGGCAGGACCCAGCAGCAGCAGCAGCAGCAGCAGCATTAGGAGGCAGACACGCACGCACACACACGCTCCCGGGCACTATTCTTGCGGCCACGGCGGCAGCAAGCGTGGGTCGACCTGCAGCACACGGGCTATTTTAGAGAGTGTCTGGCGCCGCGCCACCACGCCACCCCGCCGCCCTGCCACCCGCTCCTGCCTCAGTCTGGTGGAGGCCTCAGGTGTAGTGCACGCAGCACCGCGGTGCGCCCGTCATGCTGTGACGCCCTCCGCACCTCCACCACCACCAGCGAGGAGGCGCCGCACGACGCCGCCACCACCACAGGAAGGTGACCGTGGTGTCCGGTGGGCGAGGCTACTCCGGGATTACCAGTGATGCGCCCCTGCCCCCGCCCCCGCCCCGTCACGCCCTACCGCTAGCCACACCGCCCCGCACCGCGCCGCCCCGCACCGCGCCGCCACCGCCGCCGCTGCAGCAGCATAACATAACGCCGCACACACGCACGCTCCTTACACTCACACTCTCACACATCTATCAGCAGTTTGAATTTGGCGGGAAGTGAGTGTGTGGTGTGGGTGGCGATAGCAGCGAAGCCCCGCCCCGGCCGGCGAGGCCCCTCCCTCCGGTGACCGCAGCAGCAGCAGCAGCAGCAGGAGGCTCAGGTGTGTTCAGGATGTACGGGCCAGGTGCGCCAGAGTACTGCCAGGCGGGCGAGGAGGAGGACGAGATGGCGGCCACGGAGCGCGAGTTAGCGGAGGACGCGCAATGGAAGAGAATCCAGCAGAACACGTTCACACGGTGGGCCAACGAGCACCTCAAGCAGGTGTCCAAGCACATCGGCAACCTGGAGACTGACCTCAGCGACGGCCTGCGCCTCATCGCCCTCATCGAGGTGCTGTCCGGCAAACACCTGCCCAAGCACAACAAACGACCCACCTTCAAGAGCCAGAAGCTGGAGAATGTGTCCGTGGCGCTCCAATTCCTTGAGCGAGACGAGAACATCAGGATCATCAATATAGGTGAGTACCCATGCACCCTGCCACCCCTACCCTGCCACCACCCTGCCACCACCTTGACATCACCCTGACCGGCATCCTACTGACCCCTACACCGGCCCCACGCCCTCCCCCAACCCTGCCACGCCGTGTCTGTCCTCCCCTGCCCCGCCCTGCCCTGCCCTGCCCTGCCCTGCCCCCCTGCCCCTCACCACGCCCCGCCCACCCTCTTCTCCATGCCTTTCACTCCTCTCTCTCTCTCACTCTCTCTCTCTCTCTCTCTCTCTCTCTCTCTCTCTCTCTCTCTCTCTCTCTCTCTCTCTCTCTCTCTCTCTCCCCTTAACATAACTGTCACCCCTTTAAGCCACGCCCCTCCCTTAAACTGTCACATACCTCACCCCTCATCCTACCCCCCCTCCGTCACCCCTCCTGTTGTTACCCTCTCATCCTATCACCCCACACCCCCAACTTAACAAGCAATGGGAGAGAGCAAAATTGGATTGTTATCTCTCTCTCTCTCTCTCTCTCTCTCTCTCTCTCTCTCTCTCTCTCTCTCTCTCAGACATAGGAAGGGCATATCTCCACCCCTCCCTCACCCCCCGTCACCCCTCCCCCCTTCACCCCTCCTTAACTTGCTTTAGGTTAAATGCGGGATGTCACTAGTTGGGTGATTCGTGGGGTGAAGGAGGGGGGGAGGGGTGAGCGGTGGGGTGTAATCTCTAACCGGTGGGGGTGTTCTGGATGCCTGGTGGGGTGAAGACTGGTTTTGTGGGGGAGAGGGATGGTGGGGTGAGTACTGTGCCTCCTTCTTCTCCTACATCTTCTTCTTCTTCTTCTTCTTCTTCGTCTTCTTCTTCTTCTTCTTCTTCTTCTTCTTCTTCTTCTCCTTCTTCTTCTTCTTCTTCTTCTCCTTCTTCTTCTCTTCCTTCTTCTTCTTCTTCTTCCTTCCTTCTCCTTCTCCTTCTCCTTCTCCTCCTCCTTCTCCTTCTCCTCCTCCTCCTCCTCCTCCTCCTCCTCCTCCTCCTCCTCCTCCTCCTCCTCCTCCTCCTCCTCCTCCTCCTCCTCCTCCTCCTCCTCCTCCTCCTCCTCCTCCTCCTCCACTACCACCACGATACCTGTTGCCACCTTGTCTCTCTCTCTCTCTCTCTCTCTCTCTCTCTCTCTCGTGACCTGACCTAACCGAATCTCGTGACCTTGGCCTGCGTGACCTTGCGTGACTGGGTAGACTCGTGACCTTGTTGGAACGCGTCTAGCTCTTGTATGGCTGCCTTGTGGGGGACGGGGAGTGGGGGAAGGGGGAGTGTCTGGGGGTTCTGGCTGGTTGGTGGTTTGCTTGTTGTTGTTGTTGT
>NC_059262.1:1402500-1410000 GCF_017591435.1 Portunus trituberculatus | reverse complement strand
CTTTACTATCAAGAGAGAGAGAGAGAGAGAGAGAGAGAGACAAACGCACACCTGTTACCTGAAATATTCTAAGCAGATGTGGAGGTGATTATCAATGCAACAGGTGTGGTGAAGCTACATTAATCTAAAAAAGGCACATGTATATTCCTCTCAGGTGTGCAGTGACTAGTTAGTGTGACTGGACCATTTTATTGACATTGGGAAGGGTCTATGAAGGTCTGAAGATTAATGGCCACAGTCTTCACTATTTTAACCCCTTCAGTACTGGGACACATTTTTACCTTGAGATGTGTGTACCATTAGACCATTTTATTGACATCAGGAAGGGTCTATGGAGGTCACTGAAGATTAATGGCCACAGTCTTCACTATTTTAACCCCTTCAGTACTGGGACACATTTTTACCTTGAGATTTGTGTACCATTATACCATTTTATTGACATTAGGAAGGGTCTATGGAGGTCTGAAGATTAATGGCCACAGTCTTCACTATTTTAACCCCTTCAGTACTGGGACACATTTTTACCTTGAGATTTGTGTACCATTATACCATTTTATTGACATCAGGAAGGGTCCATGGAGGTCTGAAGATTAATGGCCACAGTCTTCACTATTTTAACCCCTTCAGTACTGGGACACATTTTTACCTTGAGATTTGTGTACCATTAGACCATTTTATTGACATCAGGAAGGGTCTATGGAGGACTGAAGATTAATGGCCACAGTCTTTGCTATTTTAACCCTTCAGTACTGGGACACATTTTTACCTTGAGATTTGTGTACCATTAGACCATTTTATTGACATCAGGAAGGGTCTATGGAGGACTGAAGATTAATGGCCACAGTCTTCACTATTTTAATCCCAGACATGAGTTTCTGAAGCTGTATAAAATCACCAAATACTAACCAAAGTGAATATGGAAACGGGTCCTGGTGCTGAAAGGGTTAACAGATGTGGGGAAATGTATACAAAAATGTTCCTTACGATCCTCCACAGGTGTGTAATGAGGAACAAACGTGACACACCTGAAAACAAGGCAGTGATTTAACAGAACACCTCTATATAAACTCATTAGGTGTGTAATAAGTGGCAGGTGTGGGAAACGGAGCAAAACACGAATTGACTCACGATTAAACAGGTTTGCAGTCATAACAGTCATAACAGGTGTGGCCAAGGCAGTTAACCTTCAGACAGGTATGTAGGTTAGGTCAGATCAGGTGTGTTGCTAATGACAGGTGTGGGAAAACAACAGCACAAATTACTAACAGGTTTGGAATTAGATACAGTTATAGGCAGCCAGTAACCTTTGAAAAACACATCTACAAGGCTTCTCAGGTGTGTACAGGTAATGACAGGTGTGGAAAACAATAACAACACAAAATACTAATATGAAACAGGTTTGGAATTAAATAGAGCACGTGACAGGTATAGAAAGCCAGTAACCTTCCAAAATTGCACAACTTTCAGGTGTGCACAGGTAATGACAGGTGTGGGAAAACAATATTATTACAAAATACTAATATAAAACAGGTTTGGAATTAAATACAGCACGTGACAGGTATAGAAAGCCAGTAACCTTCCAAAATCACGCTACTTTCAGGTGTGTACAGGTAATGACAGGTGTGGGAAAACAGTAACAACACAAAATACTAATATTAAACAGGTTTGAAATTAAATACAGCACGTGACAGGTATAGAAAGCCAGTAACCTTTTAAAATCGCACCACTTTCAGGTGTGTACAGATAATGACAGGTGTGGGAAAACAATATCATTACAAAATACTAATATAAAACAGGTTTGGAATTAAATACAGCACGTGACAGGTGTAAAAAGCCAACAACCTTAATAAATCACACACTTACAAGACTTCTCAGGTGTGTACAGGTAATGACAGGTGTGGGAAAACAATAACACAAAATACTAAATTAAAACAGGTTTGGAATTAAATACAACACGTGACAGGTATAGAAAGCCAGTAACCTTTCAAAATCGCACCACTTTCAGGTGTGCACAGATAATGACAGGTGTGGGAAAACAATAACACAAAATACTAATATAAAACAGGTTTGGAATTAAATAGAGCACGTGACAGGTATAGAAAGCCAGTAACCTTCCAAAATCGCGCTACTTTCAGGTATGTACAGGTAATGACAGGTGTGGGAAAACAATATCATTACAAAATACTAATATAAAACAGGTTTGGAATTAAATACAGCACGTGACAGGTATAGAAAGCCAGTAACCTTTCAAAATCGCACAACTTTCAGGTGTGTACAGGTAATGACAGGTGTGGGAAAACAATATCATTACAAAATACTAATATAAAACAGGTTTGGAATTAAATACAGCACGTGACAGGTATAGAAAGCCAACAACTTTAATAAATCACACACTTACAAGACTTCTCAGGTGTGTACAGGTAATGACAGGTGTGGGAAAACAATATCATTACAAAATACTAATATAAAACAGGTTTGGAATTAAATACAACACGTGACAGGTATAGAAAGCCAGTAACCTTTCAAAATCACACACTTACAAGTCTCCTCAGGTGTGTACAGGTGTGTGAGAGCTACCTACCGTTAATTGGACGTGACGTGACAGGTATGGGAGGCGTCCGAGCTGAGTCACGCTATATTGTCTTCCCATTGGTAGAAATTTGAAGGTGGTTTCTCGTGATTGGTGAAAACGTGACGCTCTCCTTCCTGATTGGTTGATGGGAACACGTGCTTCTCTCTGATTGGTCCGTGATTTGGTGCGGTTTTCTGTTGGTCCTGTAAAGAAAATGGGGTTTGGGGATGTTCTCTTAATTACTTTTTTTATTGTTTTTTATTATTATTATTTTTTGAGTTTTTTTCTTTTCTCTTCTTCTTCTTCTTCTTCTTCTTCTTCTTCTTCTTCTTCTTCTTCTTCTTCTTCTTCTTCTTCTTCTCAATTCTTGTTTTATCTTTATCTTACATTCTTTTATTCTTCCTTTACTCAATAACCTCTCTCTCTCTCTCTCTCTCTCTCTCTCTCTCTCTCTCTCTCTCTCTCTCTCTCTCTCTCTCTCTCTCTCTCTCTCTCTCGTCTGTCTGCTTTTTTCGCATCTGGCTGTCTATTTGTCTGTCTTTCTGTGTCTCAGTCTGTTTGTCTGTCTGTCTGTCTGTCTGTCTGTCTATTTATGTCTATCTATCTATCTATCTGTCTGTCTGTCTGTCTGTCTGTCTGTCTGTCTGTCTGTCTGTCTGTCTGTCTTTCTATTTGTCTGTCTGTGTGTGTGTGTGTGTGTGTGTGTGTGTGTGTGTGTGTGTGTGTGTGTGAGTGAGTGTGTAGGTGGAGAGTTTAGGGAGGAGTGAAGGAAACAGGGAGAGGAGTGGCAGGAAAGAACGGGGAGAGGCTGAGAGAGGCTGGGTGGGATCGGGAGGTGGGGGGAGATGGGGGGGTGTGGGTTCAGGTTGCGGTGGTGGTTGTCAGGGGCGGGTAGGGTGTTGTGGGCAGCAGCAGGAGATGCCCTTAGGTAATGGACACCACCAGGGGCACGAGGCAGGGTTTGACTGTTTGTTTTTATTATTATTATTATTGTTGCTGTTGTTGTTGTTGTTGTTGGTGGTGGTGGTGGTGGTGGTATGGTGGTGGTTGGTGTTGGTGTTGGTGGTGGTGGTGGTGGTGGTTTTTTGTCTTGGTATTTTCTTGTTTTTTTTTTTTTTTCTTTTTTTTTTTTATTTCTTATTTTTTTCCCTCATTTTCATCTTCGTTCTCAAAATATTCCTTGTTAACCTTTCTCTTCTTATACTGTCTAATTAATTTCCACTCGTGTTATTATAATCACACACACACACACACACACACACACACACACACACACACACACACACACACACACGGCCCGGTAGCTCAGTGGTTAGAGCGCTGGCTTCACAAGCCAGAGGACCGGGATTCGATTCCCCGGCGGGTGGAGATATTTGGGTGTGTCTCCTTTGACGTGTAGGTGGTGTTGAGTGTTCACCTAGCAGTGAGTAGGTACGGGATGTAAATGGAGGAGTTGTGACCTTGTTGTCCCGGTGTGTGGTGTGTGCCTGGTCTCAGGCCTACCCCAAGATCGGAAATAATGAGCGCTGAGCTCGTTCCGTAGGGTAACGTCTGGCTGTCTCGTCAGAGACTGCACCAGATCAAACAGTGAATTACACACACACACACACACACACACACACACACACACACACACACACACACACACACACACACACACACACACACACACACACACACACGTCAACACATCCTCTGAAACAACAAGCACGCACAACGCCGTGAAATGTCATACTTCCTGTACAAATGAAGTCACCCTTCGGCGCCCACGCTGCTGGAGGGGACGTCATGTGGGTGGGGCCGGTGGTGGGGAGAGGCGGTGCACTCGCTCTGTCTGTATGTATGTATGTCTGTGGCCAGTGTTCATAAACGCTTTACTCTCTCACCACGACTGTTTTCCAAGGTCACAGAGATGATTGGCGGGGTTTTCAAGACTGTTTCTCCTATTAACCCCTTCAGTACTGGGACACATTTCTACCTTGAGATTTGTGTACGATTAGACCATTTTACTGACATCAGGAAGGGTCTATGGAGGTCAGAAGATTAATGGCCACAGTCTTTACTATTTTAATCCCCCCCATAAGTTTCTCAAGCTGTATAAAATCATCAAATAGTAAGCAGAATAAATATGGAAACGCGTCATGGTACTGAAGGGGTTAATAACATAGAATTTTTGTTAACCTGTCACAAGAACTGCAGAAACACCTTAGAAAACCCACGTCACTTCAATTAGAACCTTTTAATAGATTGTTTCTCCAGTTAATAAAGTAGAAATGTTGTTAATCTATCACTAGAATCGTGGAGACACTCTTAGAAACCCATGTAACAACAACTAGGGCCTTTTAAAAGATTGTCTCTCCTATTAGCAATGTAGAAATGTTGTTAATCTATCACCATAACTATAAAACACCCTTAAAACCCGCTTAATAACAACCAGAGCCTTTTACAAGTTATTTCTCCTATTAGCAATGTAGAAATGTTGTTAATCTATCACCAGAACCGTAAAAACACCCTTAAAACCTGTGGCATTTCAACTAGAGCCTTTTACAATTTTATTTCTCCTATTAACAATGTAATAAATGTCAATATATCACCGAAACCAAAATAGCATCCTTGAAACAACCAGAGCCATTTAAAAGATTGTTTCTCCTTTTAGCAATGTAGAAATGTTGCTAATCTCTCACCAGAACCGAAATAGCACCCTTGAAAACCCGCGCAATATCAACTAGAGCCTTTTAAACGTTTATTTCTCCTATTAGCAATGTAGAAATGTTGCTAATCTCTCACCAGAACCGAAATAGCACCCTTGAAAACCCGCGCAATAACAAACAGCCATTGGAAAGTGGTGAAGGTGTGGCGCAGTGGTACAGCCTCCCAGTGTCTGGGTGGCTGAGTCAAACCGATATCTCTTTCTTTACCCCTTCAGCCTTCCTTATCACCATTACTCATTGTTGTACTGGCTTGGTGCGGGCGTGCTGGGGTGTGGGAGTGGGTGTGATAGGGGTGAGGAAGTGTGGAGGGCGGGGTGTGTTTAGGTACGGAGGGAAGAGGATGTGTGTGTGTGTGTGTGTGTGTGTACGTGTTTTGAGTCTTGTTCGGTGTTGTTGCTGGTGTGCACTGGTGTTTGGATGCCGGGGTGATGAGTGTATCGTTAGCTGGAGGAGGTGGTGGTGGTGGTGGTGGTGATAAAGAGGGCAAGAACACAGGGACTTTGTTGTGATGTGGCGGGAGAGAGGGAAGGGAGACTAGAAGGAGGGAGAGGTTCAGTTGATTTCGGCGCGGGTTGACCATTTCGGCTCCCTCCCACACCCACATGTTCTAAAGGCTTTGTTCTCGCCCTACTGTTTCCCAAGGCCACAGGGATGACTAGCAGGGTTCTCTAAACTGTTTCTCTTGTTAATAATGTAGAAATGTTGTTAATCTGTCTCTAAAACCGTAAAGAAAAAAAAGTTCTTAAAAACCGTGACATTTTAAACTCTTATTCTGAAATGTTTTATTCTCAATTTGCTGTTTCCTAATGCCAGAGAGAGAGAGAGAGAGAGAGAGAGAGAGAGAGAGAGAGAGAGAGAGAATGTTAAAAAGAGACGCAATAAAGAAGAATAAGAAATAAAAGACAAAGACGGATTATGTAAGAATGGAGGCAAATATTGAGAGAGAGAGAGAGAGAGAGAGAGAGAGAGAGAGAGAGAGAGAGAGAGAGCCCGTTCAATCTGTCCCCTTTCTTTCATCACGTTTAGCCTCCTCCTCCTCCTCCCTCCTCCTCCTCCTCCTCCTCCTCCTCCTCCTCCTCCTCCTCCTCCTCCTCCTGTATTACATAACCAAACACAACACTACACCAAATCAATCCCAAACAACAACAATTACATAAAACAAACAAACTATGAAGTCTTGAGTCAGTGTTCGATAATGTTAGGAAGAGTACGAAGGTTTCCCGCGCTTTTGTGGTGTTTGGGTGAGTGACGTCATGGGGCGGTGATGTCATTGGTCAGTTTGGAATGCGCGCCGTTGCAAGGTTCAAGTGAAGATGTCAGTAAGGGGAAATTGTCTTCTTCCTCCTAATTTGTTCTTTATTTGTATTTTATTATTTATTGTTCATTATTATCGTTATTCCTTATTTTGTTTTTCTTCTTTGATTCATGTTCACAATTTTCTTATTCATGTTAACCTTTTCTCTTTTTTTTATATATATTTTTATCTATTCTCTCGTCTTCCTTATCAATAGTCACGTTACCCTTGTCTTATCTTTCTATCTATCTATCTATCTATCTTTTATTTACTTATTTATCTATTTATCTATCTATTCATTTATATTCTATAGTTCTAATTATTCTTTCCTCTCTTTACAGGTACGAATTGTTTACTTGTTTGTGAAGGACGAAGATAATGTGAGTAATAGTAATAGTAGTAGTAGTAGTAGTAGTAGTAGTAGTAGTAGTAGTAGTAGTAGAATGACAACAACCAAGAAAAACATAAATTGGGAAAATAATAGTTATGATACGTAAATAGTAATAGTAGTACAACAACAACAACAACAACATAAAGAAATAAAGGAAAGAAAAGATTTGATACGTTAGGCAAAATAGTAGTAGTAGTAGTAGTAGTAGTAGTAGTAGTAGTAGTAGTAGTAGTAGTAGTAGTAGTAGTAAAGAACAAGGAGCAAACTGTGAACTGTATAATGACGAGAGAGAGAGAGAGAGAGAGAGAGAGTGTGTGTGTGTGTGTGTGTGTGTGTGTGTGTGTGTGTGTGTGTTGCCAAGCCTCGTTCAGCTATCTATCATAACGTTATCAGTTACTTTACAAACATTCCCTTCTCGTGGCGTCACTTATAAATAAAGTCGCGAAGAAAACGGGAAGAAGAAAAAAGAAAACGATAGATAAAAGACGAAATAAGAGCGGGAATAAGAATAAAAAGTGATAAATAAGAGAAG
>NC_059262.1:1382500-1385000 GCF_017591435.1 Portunus trituberculatus | reverse complement strand
GCCTCATTTAATTTTCCAGCCTAGTCATTCCTTCCTGTTCCAGTTTCCAGGCTGTATTCATTCCCTTTTGACCTTTGCCTTGCCAGATTCCAGTCTTTCCATTTACCTCATTCCAGTTTCCAGTTTCCAGTCTATATACCGTTTTAATCTGTCATTCCAGCTTCCAGTCTCTTTTCATGTCACTTCAGTCTTCATTCCATTTTTCCAGTCATCACATTCCAGTTTCCAGTCTGTATATCGTTTTAATCCGTGTCATTCCAGCTTCCAGTCTCTTTTCATGTCACTTCAGTCTTCATTCCATTTTTCCAGTCATCACATTCCAGTTTCCAGTCTGTATACCGTTTTAATCTGTGTCATTCCAGCTTCCAGTCTTTCCATGCCCCTTCAGTCACTTCAGTCTTCATTCCATTTTTCCAGTCAATTTCCATGCTCTTTCATTCCTTTTTATTCCTCTCTAGTGTGGTTTTTTTATTCTTTTTTACGCAAGAGGGAAACTAACAAAAGGGAAAAAAATAAATAAATAAAAATAAATAAATAAATATAGATAATTCCCGCTTAAATTTCAAGTTACTTAAAAGATTGGTTATTCCAGTTTCCAGTCTTTCCATACATATTCACCTTTCATTCCATTTTTCCAGTTAATTTTCATACCTCTTCATTCCTCCTCATTCCAGTTTCCAGTCTTTCCATGCCCTTCATTTCTCCTCATTCCAGTTTCCAGTCTTTATGTCCCTTCTTTCATTCTTATTCCAGTTTCCAGTCTGTGTTCATGTCCTTCATTCCTCCTCATTCCAGTTTCCAGTCTATGTCCATGCTTCTTCATTCCTCCTCATTCCAGTTTCCAGTCTTTCCATGCTCCTTCATTCCTTCTCATTCCAGTTTCCAGTCTTTATGTCCCTTCTTTCAGTCTTATTCCAGTTTCCAGTCTGTGTGCATGCCCTTTCATTCCTCCTCATTCCAGTTTCCAGTCTTTCCATGTCCCCTTCATTCCTCCTCATTCCAGTTTCCAGTCTTTCCATGCTTCTTCATTTCACCTCATTCCAGTTTCCAGTCTGTGTTCATGTCCTTCATTCCTCCTCATTCCAGTTTCCAGTCTGTGTTCATGTCCTTCATTCCTCCGCATTCCAGTTTCCAGTCTTTCCATGCCCCTTCATCTCTCCTCATTCCATTTTCCAGTCTTTCCATTCATTGTTCTTTATTCCAATTTCCTGTTAGTTTCCATACCTCTTTATTCCTTGTCATTCCAGTTTCCAGTCTGCTTTCATTCCTTCATTCCTTTCCAGTCTATTTTCATGCCCCTTCAGTCTTCATTCCAGTTTCCAGTCCTTCCATACCCCGTCACCCCTTCATTCTTTCCAGCACCCATTCCAGCACTTATTCAACCTCACACGCCCATCAGTCAAATCCTAACGCCCTGCCACGCCTTCCACGCCTCCTTCACCTTCCCATCCTCTTCCAGCACCTTCCAGTTCCTTTCCAGCACCCTTCCAGCCTGATATTCACAGTAACACTCGCTTAACCAGTCATAAATTCACTTCCCATCTTCTTTTCCCTCTCATTTTATTTTCCATAGACTTTGCTGTGTGTTTACCTTCTTTCCAGGCCTTTTCCAGCACCTCCCAGCCCTCTTCTATCTCTTTCCTACCTCTCTCCCATCATTCTTGTTATTTCCATGTCTTGCTATCTCTTGTCACTCCTATCAGCCCCTTCCAGACCTTTCGCATCACCCTTTCACCGTTTTCCAGTTCCTCCCATCAGCTCTTATTTCGTTTATGTAAGTACGAATAGCCAGCCCCTTCCAGCCCCTTCATAGTCCCGTTCCAGCCCCTTCCAGCAGCTTACTACCTCCTTCCCATCACCTCCAAGCCTTCCAGCATCTTACTACTCATTCTCAGCCCTCTCTACCTCCTCCAGCCCTTTCCAGAGCCTTCCAGTACCTTTTCTCCCATTTTCAGACTCTTCCAGATACCCCTCCTCCCATCCGCCCAGACCCCAAACCATAGCTACATCTCACACACACACACACACACACACACACACACACACACACACACACACACACACACACACACACACACACACACAACACCCCTTCCCTCCCTCTCACAACCCCCTTTCGTCTCACTCACTCACTCTCACACACACACACACCCCTTCCCTCCCTCTCACAACCCTCCCCTGTCTCACACACTCACTCTCTCTCTCTCCCTGGCCGTTTCAGACTCTTCGGATATCGTGGACTGCAAACTCAAGCTGATTCTGGGGCTGATATGGACCCTTATCCTCAACTACTCCATCTCCATGCCCATGTGGGAGGGCGAGGACCAGATGGTGGCCCCGGGGGAGAAGGGACCCTCGCCCAAGCAGAGGTGAGCTGGGGCGTGGCTGGGGAGATGGGAAGATGGGGAAATGATGGGGAAGAATAAGGAAACCAGATATTCAGTGTTTTGATAGTTTTTCTCCTATTTTGTGTGGGGAAGGTTATGTATGGGGGGGGGAA
>NC_059262.1:1337500-1377500 GCF_017591435.1 Portunus trituberculatus | reverse complement strand
AGATAAACAGATAAACAGACAAACAGACAGATAGATAGATAGATAGATAGATAGATGATAAACAAACCAGACCTAGCTTCCCTTTTTTTCTCCTTCCCATCCCTTTTGATTGATAGATAGTTAGAGAGATAGGGAACCAGTCAGACAGAGACAGACAGACAGACAGACAGAGAGAGAGAGAGAGATAGATAGATACACCAAAAACACTCCAAACCAAACTCAATTATGAAACCAAACCAAAAAATAGATAAATAAATGAATGAATAGATAGAAATAAACCCAAACCAACCCAACCCAACCCAACTCAGTCCAGCCCAGCCCAACCCAACCCAACCCAACTCAGTCCAGCCCAACCCAACCCAACCCAACTCAGTCCAGCCCAGCCCAACCCAACCCAACCCAACCCAGCCCAACCCAACCCAACCCAACTCAACCCAACCCAGCCCAGCCCAACCCAACCCAACCCAACCCAACCCAACCCAACCCAACCCAACCCAACCCAACCCAACCCAACCCAACCCAGCCCAGCCCAGCCCAACCCAACCCAACCCAATCCAATCCAACCCAACCCAACCCAACCCAACGTAACCCAACGTAACCCAACCCAACCCAACCTAACCTAACCTAACCTTGTCTCTCCTCGTCCGTCCTTCCAGACTGCTTCACTGGATCCAGAGCAAACTTCCAGATCTTCCAGTGACCAACTTCACCAGCGACTGGAACGATGGGCGAGCTGTTGGCGCCCTGGTGGACTCTGTGGCGCCTGGCTTGTGTCCTGATTGGCCAGACTGGATCCCTGCTGACGCCCTCAACAATGCCACCGAGGCCATGAACATTGCTGACAACTACCTCGGTGTGCCCCAGGTGAGGAGGCTGGTCTGGGGTGGTAGGGGGTGTGTACTGGACTTTCGTTTTCCTTTCGGCACTGTTCGTCCATCTCTCCAGTGCAAGAGTTCACCAGTACTCTCAATCATTTATCTGTTTCTTCTTTTTCTTATCCCTATTTTGTCCATCTCTCCAGTGCAAGAGTACTCTCATCATTTATTCCTTTCTTCTTTCTCTCACCACTATTCTATCCATCTCTCCTATGCAAGAGTTAACCATTACTCTCAGTTATTCACCAGCTTTTTCTTTCTCTCACTCTTATTCTGTCCACATATCCAGTGCAATCATTATTTTTTTCTCTCACCACTATTCTGTCCACCTCCCTAGTGCAAGAGTTAACCAGTATTCTCAGTCTGTCACCACTATTCTGTCCACCTCCCTAGTGCAAGAGTTAACTAGTATTCTCAGTCTGTCACCACTATTCTGTCTACCTCCCTAGTGCAAGAGTTAACCAGTATTCTCAGTCTGTCACCATTATTCTGTCCACCTCCCCAGTGCAAGAATTAACCAGTATTCTCAGTCTGTCACCACTATTCTGTCCACCTCCCTAGTGCAAGAGTTAACCAGTATTCTCAGTCTGTCACCACTATTCTGTCCACCTCCCTAGTGCAAGAGTTAACCAGTACTCTCAATCCTTCATCTCTTTCTCTGGCACACTCTGGAACTCCCTGCCTGCTTCTGTGTTTCCATCTTCCTGTGACCTGAACACATTGAAGAGGGAGGTTCCAACACACTTATCCCATTCTTCTGGCTAACTCTCTTGACTATGCTCGAGGACTGGCATCTAAGTGGGCCTTTTTGTTTAGTCGATTTTGTTACCACTGGCCATATTTCCCCTCTTACATAATAAAGGTGAGGGAGTGAAGTGACGTGAGGTTGACCCGAGAGGGTGATGTGGAGGTGATGAGGTGACTTGAGGAGACGTAATGAGGGTGATCAGAGAGGGGGCAATTGGGTGAACTTCGACAAACTTCAAGAAACCACAATAAAACTTCAATAAACCTCAATAAAACCTTAGTAAACTTCAATAAACCTCAATAAACTTCAATAAATTTCAATAAACCTCAATAAACTTCAGTAACCCAAATAAAACCTCAATAAAGTAATGAAACCTTAATAAACTTCAATAAACCTCAATAAAACTTCAATAAACTAATGAAACCTTAATAAACTTCAATAAACTTCAATAAACCTCAATAAACTTCAATAAACCTCAATAAAACTTCAATAAACTAATGAAACCTTAATAAACTTCAATAAACCTCAATAAAACCTCAATAAACTTCAATAAACCTCAATAAAACTTCAATAAACTAATGAAACCTTAATAAACTTCAATAAGCCTCAATAAAACCTCAATAAACTTCAATAAACCTCAATAAACTTCAGTAAACCTCAATAAAACTTCAATAAAACATCATGAAGCTAAGTAAAACCTCAATCAACTTCAATAAACTTCATTAAACACATAAAACCTCAGTACACTTCAATAAACCTCAATGAAATTTCAATAAAACTCATTAAAACTTCAATAAAACTCAATAAACTTCAACTAAACTTCAATAAAACTTCAATAAACTTAGCTAAACCTCAGTAAAACGTCAATAAACCTCAATAAAACCTAAATAAACCTCAATAAAACTTAAATAAACCTCAATAAACTTCAATGAGAGAGAGAGAGAGAGAGTAATGTTTTGTAATGGAGTCAATGATGTACATGGCGGCGTGCGTGATGGGAAGATAGACAAACGCAGTGTTGTCATGTGTTGGTGTGGCAGGAGCAGTGTTGTCAGTTGTCACCTTCACACACACCTGTCTCCTTCTGCTAATTAGTTGTCTTACCTGCTTAGTAGATTGATTGGTCGTTTATTTTTATTTATTTATTTATTTTATTTTTTATTTTTTTTTTTTTTTTTTATTTCAGTCCTTTGGTTTTTCTTGTTTCCTTTTCCTTTTTTCTTTTTCATTTTTTCTATTTATTTTATTTTTCTATTATCTTTTCTTTTCTTGGTTTGTTTTTTTATTTCAGTTTTATTTTTTCATTTTCTCCTCTTTTCCTCTTTATTTTTTTTCCTTTATTTGTTGATTTATTTTATTTTATTTTTCTATTTTTCTTTTCTTGGTTTGTTTTTTTTATTTCACTCCTTTTGGTTTTTCCTTTTTTTCCCTTTTCTCTCTTTTCTTCTTCCCGTATCTTTATTACATCCTTCTTTATCTATTTTTTTTCATTTTCCCTTTTTCTCCTTTTCTTTTCTTCGTTTTCTTCCCTTTTCATTTCATTCGTTCGTTCCTTCCTTCCTTTTCCTTCTTTTCTCTCCATTCTTCCTTATTTTTCCTCCTCCTTTTCTTTCTCTTTCCTTCTTATTTATCGTTTGTTCTTAAAGTGGAGATGACTGATGCAACAATTCTCTTATTCCCGTTACTTTCCTCCTCCTCCTCCTCCTCCTCCTCGATCAACATTATCCTTCTCTCCATCTGTCCTTCGATTCACATTCCTCCTTTCTTCCCTCCACCCAAACCTTTCTTCTTACCTCCTCCCCTCCAACCTTCTCTCACCTCCTTTCCTCCCTCCCCCAAACACCCACACACACCTCCTCTCTCTCTCTCTCTCTCTCTCTCTCTCTCTCTCTCTCAAGGTACTGAAGGGATTGAAATAGTGACGACTAATCTTTTGACCTCCATAAATCCTAATGTCATTAAAATGGTGTAATGGTACTGAAGGGGTCAAAATAGTGAAGACTGTGGCCATTAATCTTGTGACCTCCATAGACCCTTCCTAATGTCAATAAAATGGTCTAATGGTACACAAATCTCAAGGTAAAAAAATGTGTGCAAGTATTAAAAGGGATTAATCTTGCTCTTATTGTTATTCTTATTCTCGTTTTTGTTGTTGTTATTGTCTCCCTTTCCATCTAACTCCTCCACGTGTCTCTCCGTCTCTCCCCACCAGCTGATCACCCCTGACGAGATGGTGAACCCCAACTGTGATGAACAGTCCATGATGACCTACCTGTCCCAGTACCCGAACTGCAAATTGAAGCCCAACGCCCCGCTCAGGCCACGCACCAACTCCTCCAAGTAAGCGCCACACTCACAAACTCTTCCCTCTCACTGTCAACGCGGCCATTTTCAAAGACCACAGAGACGATTAGCCGAGTTCTCAAAGGTATTTTTTCCCGTTGACAATGCAGAAAACTTGAGATGTTACTAGAATTACAGAAACACCCTTAAAAACCCGTGTCACTTCAACTAGAGCCCTTTGAGATTTTACCAGAGTTACAGAAACGCCCTTAAAAACCTGTGTCACTTCAATTAGAGCCCCTTGAAAATAGTGAAGAGAAGGAGAAAGGGAGAGAGAAGGAAAGGGAAAGTGGGAGAGAGATGAGGGAAGGAGGCATACGGGAAAGGGGAGATGGATAGGGAGAAATGGAAGAGAGGGAGGGATAGGGGAGAGGGAGAATGGAAGAGAGGAAGGGATAGGGGAAAGGGAGAGAAGAAAAAGAAAGGGAGAGGAAAAGAAGGGATAATTACGTTATTCTTGTTTGTAGATATAACTTCGAAGAGAGAGAGAGAGAGAGAGAGAGAGAGAGAGAGAGAGATTACGGAAAGTAATAAAAAAATGAAAAAGTTTGGCAAGAATCGTATTATGGAGAGAGAGAGAGAGAGAGAGAGAGAGAGAGAGAGAGAACCTTTTTGGGAGAATTGAAGGGAAGAGGGGTGGAGAGAATCAGAGAATCGGAAACAGGCGTGGCAGAGAGAGAGAGAGAGAGAGAGAGAGAGAGAGTGACAACAGAGGAAACTGAAGTAACAGATAAATAAAGCCATGAACACACACACACACACACACACACACACACACACACAGAAATATTGCCTAAGAATGATTTCCTTAGACAAACACAAATATGTCCATGGAAACAGATGACTCAAAGCTATGTTGGGCTGAGTCAGTGAGTGAGTGAGTGAGTGTGTGTGAGTGAGTGAGTGAGTGTGTGATTGTATGTGTGAGTGAGTTAGAGTGTTTGCTTGTGTGTGTGTTTGAGTGCGTTAAAGTGTGTGTGTGTGTGTGTGTGTGTGTGTGTGTGTGTGTGTGTGTGTGACTGAGAGTGTGTGAATGAGTATGTGAGTGTGTGAGTGAGTGAGTGAATGTGTGAGTGTTTGAGTTAGTGAGAGTAAGTCAGTCAGTCAGTAAGTGTGTGAGTGAGAGTGACTGAGAGTGTGTGAGCAAGTGAGTGAGTGAGTGAGTGAGGTAACATAGGAAGTGAGACCACACATACATCACCACCTCATATGCCTTACAAAAAGTGGCTAATTTTCTTCCATTTGTGAGTGAGTGAGTGAGAGCAAGGCCACAAATTTAGGTCAGGTCATCAGGTTAGGTCAGGGTAGGGTAGGTTAGGTTAGGATAGGATAGGTCAAGTTAAGATAGGATAGGTCAGGTTAGGATAGGTTAGGTTAGGTTAGGTGCAAAATATATAAAGGAAAGTAAAAAATAAATAAATCAATCAACAAATCAAAGAATAAACAAAACAAACAAATTAAAAAGGAGAACAAAATAAAGAAAGGTGAAAATTATGATCGCTCCTCCACCTTCACCCCCCAACCCCCCCAAACACCACTCAGCACCATAAGTCAGCAGTCAGCAGTCAGCACCACCACTACTGACAATCTGCTGAGGTGGTGCTGGTGTGGTGAGGCAAGGCAGCATATCATCACCCTATTGCTTGCTTTCTTCCTGTGGTGGTGATGATGGTGGTGATGGTGGTGGTAGTGGTGGTGATGACAGTGGTAATGGTGCTATAGGGATGATGGGTGTAGTGATGATGGTGGTGGTGGTGGTGGTGATGATAGTGATGGTGGTGATGGTGGTAGTGTTCCTTTTCTCACTCCTTTAATCATTATCATCATCGTTTAGGTTATCTGCTCAAAACCTCAACTTTTTAGACATGATAGACAAAAAAACATTGAAATTTACCCTTACTAGATAAAGGTGCACATTTTTCAACATTCCAAACACAGCAAGTACATTCTAACATTGACTTTTATCCACAAGGCACAAAAAAATACAAAAAAAACACAATTGCTACATTTTTCAACATTTAATACAGCAAGTACATTCTAACATTGACTTTTATCCACAAGACACAAAAAATACAAAAAACACCATTGATAGATAAAGGTGTACATTTTTCAACATTCCAAACACAGCAAGTACATTCTAACATTGACGTTTTATCCACAAGACTCAAAAAATACTTATAAAACACCATTGATAGATAAAGGTGTAGATTTTTCAACATTCCAAACACAGCAAGTACATTCTAACATTGACTTTTATCCACAAGACACAAAAAAAAAAAAAAAAAAAACTTATAAAACACCATTACGAGATAGGGGTGTACATTTTTCAACATTCCAAACACAATAAGTACATTCAACATTGACTTTTATCCACAAGATACACAAAAAAAACTTATAAAACACCATTGATAGATAGGTGCACATTTTTCAACATTCCAAACACGGGAAGTACATTCTTACACCTTGTTTGGATCAGCAGAAAGACAAACAGACATCAGAAAACTTTAGAATCACCCTTACTGGATCTTTTTACTGTAAGAGAGGAGGACTGACCAAGGGCAACAAAAATATAAAGAAAAAATGCCCACTGAGTCGCCAGTCCCCTTACAGAGCCCAAAGAATTAGCCAAAGGACTGCGACATATGTACAAAATATAATGCAGGTAACTCTCGATTTACACAATAGATGCGTTCCAAGAGGCATCGCGTATTTCAAAATTGGCGTAAAACAAACTTGCAATTCTTATGAGACGATATATAATAGGGGATGCGGATGCGGGATGTGGTCCAGATCGTGTATAAGCAAACCGATCGCGCAAATTTGATTAATTATAATATTTTTTGGGTCGTGTATTAACAAAAAAACGGGTAAATTAGACACGCGTAAATCAAGAGTTACCTGTACTTGTTTTTGCTTATCACACGCACTAACACACACTCTAACACACACTCTAACACAGACTGAGTAAAGGGTCTAATGAATTCCAGGTAGATAGATACAGGTGTTTTAACCCTCTCACACACTGCATACACACATACACACTCAGACACCTAACAGACTGTATACAAATCTTAATGAACCCCAGGTGAATATATACAGGTGTTCAAAGGATTACATACACTCTAACACACCCTAAAACACACACACACACTACCACTACTCTATACAAGCACTTAATTTATTCCAGGTAGATATAGACACAGTGTTTTGACCCATTCACACACTACACACACACTCACACACACTGACACACTTACCAAACCATGTGCAGAGTGTTAATGAGTTCGAAGGTAATGTATACAGCCTCCCACACACACACTCACACACACTCACACACTTAAAACATCCATATAAAAAGTGCTAAGTTATGGTTTTATGTGTACAGTATCCCATATACACTACACACACACACACACACACACACACACACACACACTATAGAGGCCAAATAAACACACGAGAGGCAGTCAAAGGTGTAACTTCACAGGTGTATTACAATAAACATTCCTACTCTCACTGTATCTCTCCCTTGCTTTCAGTCGCTCAGGAAACCCAATGTGAGTATAGCCAGGAAGCCACCCAACCCAACCCAACCCAGCCCCACCCAGCCCTGCCTAGCTGTAGGTGGTGGTGGTGAGGGAGGGTGTGGCTGTGTTAGTGTGACGTGTAGCTCTCCATAATGTGATAGATAGCTGTGCATAATCCATTTTTTCTCAGCTTTTGGCAGTGATTGAGAACCGTAATGACTTGTGGTTTGTTTAACTCGTCTCTCGTAAAGCCAGTGTCGACACCTTAAGGCTTTACTCTGTTTACCTGTGTGGAGAAGGAGGTGGGGTAAATTACTTAGCTAATTTACTATTTATTAACAAGATTTCTGGTACATAAAGCCAAGACAGACAACACAAGGCTTTATTTTGCATTTAACTGTAAGAAGGAGGAGGTGAAATAAAGTACTTAGCTAATTTACTACTTTATTAACAAGATTTCTAGTCCATAAAGCCAAAATAGACAACACAAGGCTTTATTTTGTATTTAACTGAGAAGAAGCAGGAGGAGGAGGTGGAATAAAGAACTTAGCTAATACACTACTTTATTAACAAGATTTCCAGTGTATAAAGCCAACACAAAACACTGTAAGGCTTTATTTTGTGTCTAACATTGAGGAAGAGCAGAAGGAAGGAAGGAAGGAATGAATAAGCTAATATGATAGTAGAATTAATTGCTAAACTAATGAAATATGATACATGATTCCTAATGCATAAAGCCAACACAGACACTATGAGGCTTTACTTTATATATTAACATTGAGGTGAAGGAAGAAGAGGACGAGAAAGAAGAATTAAAGAAATAGCCAATAATAATACCCATTAATTTGAAAACCCCAATAACTTCCTGTATAATTTGTTTAGTTATCACTAGTATCATGAAAATACCAATAACTTTCACCACAACCATGAAAACACCCTTGAAAAACACAATAACTCACTAGAACCACAAAAACAGCCTTGAAAACCCTAATAACTTTGAATAGAACCATGAAAACATCCTTGAAAATCCCAATAACTCACTAGAACCATGAATACATCCTTAAAAACTTAATAACTTTCACTACAACCACAAAAACATCCTTGAAAACCCAATAACTTTCACTACAACCACAAAAAACAGCCTTGAAAACTCTAATAATTTTGAATACAACCATGAAAACCCCAATAACTTGTAATACACCCTACCAAACAGGCACTAGAACCATAAAATGACCCTTGAAAACCCCAATAACCTTCTCAATACCCAAATAAAAACACTAAGGAAAGAAACACACACACAAACACACACACAGAATTTGAGTGGCCATGCTGTGTTACTTCACTTTACATGTCTGAACGTAGCTGTGGCAGAGTGTTACCTGGGCCGAGGGTGGTGAGGTTAGTAGTGGTGGTGGTGGTGGTAGTGGCTAGCTGTCTGTAGGTGATGCTGGCAAACACACGCACACACACACACACACACGTACATGATGGGTTATGTAGGGCTGTGTTTGTGTGTGTGTACAGGTAAGGATTAGGTGAATGGTTTATATACATACATACATACATACATACATGCGTACATACATGCTGTGTAGTGCCAGTGTATGTGTGGTATTAATGTTTTTCTGCAGTGTATGGCTAGGAGACCAACATGTATACACACACACACACATGCACACATAGATATTAAATTACTCATACAATCTAACCTAACCAAACACACACACACACACACACACACACACACACACACACACACACACACACACACACACACACACACACATTAATTCAATCTAACCTAACCAAACCCTCATATATACAAAAAAAATCCTGTGTATCTTTTTTTTTTTTTTTTTTTTTTCTTAGTTTTTGCATTTTTTTTTTTCATTTACTTGTTTTTTTGTTTACTTTTGTGCCTGGTTTTGTTGGTTTAGGCCAGACCTCTCTCTTTTATACAGGAAAAAAGTGATTTATGGGGTCCCTGCATTTGTTTGTTGTTTGTTTGTTGTTTGTTTACTTGTTTACTTACCTATTCATTTGATTTATTTTCATTTTTTTTGTCAATTTTTCTTCACTTTTTCACATATTTAATTTATTTTCTTTATTTTTTTCTTTACTTTACTTATTTGTTTTATTTCATCGATTTATTATTTTTTATTTTTGTTCATTTACGTGTTTACTTATTTATCTATTTCATTTCGTTTATTTTTTCTTTCTTTATTTATTTATTGACTTTCTTATTTATTTATTTATTTAGATTTTTTGCTTTGTTTTATTGTATGGCAGATTTATCATTTACATACACAAAGGACCATCTGTGTGTTTTTTCCCTCATTTTTTATTTATTTATTTTGTATTCCTATTGATTCATTTCCCTATTTACCTATTTGTTTATTGACTGGCCATTTATTCATTGATTTATTTATGTATTCTCCTATTTTGTCTCCTGTTGTTATTTCACTTATTCATCTGTTTATCTAGTCATTTATTTTGCTTCCTATGTTTGTTTATTAATTTATTTGCTTATCTGTTCATTTATTTTGCCTCCCGTTGTTATTTATTGATTTATTTACCTATTCGCTTATTTGTTTATTCATCTTTCCTATTATTGTTCCTATTATTCATCTGCTTCTATTTTATTTTGCATTTTATCTCTACCTATTCATTTACTTTTCTTTTCTTTAATTGATGTATACCAGATGCACACACACGCACACCCCCCCTCCCCCCACACACACACTTCAACCATGAAAACACCCTTGAAAACCCCAATAACTTTCACTAGAACCACAAAAACACTCTTGAAAACCTTAATAACTTTCACTACACCCTTGAAAATCCCAAGAACTTTCACTACAACCACAAAAACATTCTTGAAAACCCCAATAACTTCTACTACAACCATGAAAACACACCAACGCACACCAACACACACCATTAAACACCACTAACACCACTGCCTCCCCAGGGTGCGCTGTTACGGCCCTGGTGTTGAGCCGTCAGGACCAGTGGTGGGCGCCCCGACACACTTCACCATCGAGACCTTCAGCGCTGGAAAGGGGCGAGTGGAGGCGTACTTGCAGACACCCGATGGACAGACAGAGGCGGTACGTGTGGCTGGGAAAGAGAGAGAGAGAGAGAGAGAGAGAGAGAGAGAGAGAGAGAGAGAGAGAGAGAGAGAGAGAGAGAGAATTACTGAGTGTTTGGTTAAGTTAAGTTGGGTAAAGTTTCTGTGTTTGTGTGTGTGTGTGTGTGTGTGTGTGTGTGTGTGTGTGTGTGTGTGTGTGTGTGTGTGTGTGTGTGTGTGTGAGATCAGATTAGATCAGACTTTGTGGTGAATTTCTTTCCACATTCCAGACACTCATAATTTCTAACAACACTGTGTATCAGGGTGTGTGTGTGTGTGTGTGTGTGTGTGTGTGTGTGTGTGTGTGTGTGTGTGTGTGTGTGTTATATCCATGCTAATCTTGAATCTGTCCTCCCCTCAGCTGGACTGCAAGTTTAACAATGACCGCAATCTCACCTACACCTGCAAATACACGCCACAGTGCGAGGGAGACTTCATCGTTATTGTCAAGTAAGGCGACACTCTCTCCTGTTTGTCTCCACGTTACCTGTGTCCTCTATTTACCTGTTGCCTGGTTGTCTCTGTTACCTGTGTGCGCTGTTTACCTAGCTGTCTCCTGTTAGTCTGCCTGTTACCTGTGTGTGCTCCTTTACCTGTCTCCTCTTAGTCTGTCTGTTACCTGTGTGCTCTGTTTATCTGTCTCCTGTTTGTCTACCTGTTACCTGTGTGCTCTTTACCTGTCTCCTGTTTGTCTTCATGCTATTTACCTGCTTCCTGTTAGAATCTTCCTGCTCTCTGTCTACTTGTCTCCTGTTAGTCTTCCTTTTCTCTGTTTACTTGTGTTCTGTTAGTCTTCCTTTTCTCCTGTTAGTCTTTGTGTTGTGTCTTTATTTATCTCTTTAAGTTTTTGTTTGGTGTTTCTCTTGGTATAATTTTTCTTTCAAGTGTCATTTTTTTGCTGTTTTTCTCAGTATTATTTGTATTATATTTTTTTTTGCAATATATATTTTTTTCCTGTATTTTTCTTAGTATATATTTTTTGGATGGGATGTTTTTTTTTTTTTTTTTTTTTTTTTTGTTTTTTTTGTGTGTGTTGATATTATTTGTATTTCATGGTTTTGTACAAGTTTTTTTTTGTAATTTCCTTTGTTTCCCTCCCATCACAATTTACTCTTTTCCTCCCCAAATCCCCATCATTCACTTCCCTTCCCTCCTGTCACTCAATTTACTCCTCTTTCCCTCCCCAATTCCCCATCCCTCACTCCCCTTCCCTCCTATCACTCAATTTACCACCTCTTCCCTCCCTAAATCCCCATCACCGACTCCAGTTCCCTCCCTTCACAGGTTCAGTGGGCGTGAGATCCCCAAGTCGCCATTCCGTGTCAATGTGTCTGGCTACGCTGGCGACCCCTCCAAGGTGACTGCCTCGGGGCCCGGCCTGGAACCAGAGGGCGTCACCATCAACAGACCCACTTACTTTGATATCTTTACAAAGGGTGAGTGGGCCTGGGGTGGCACTGGGATGGCTGGCACTTGGCTGGGGTGGCACTGGGCTAGGAATGCAGAAGGCCTTGTTCAGCATTATTTATTTATTTTTTATTTGATTTTTTGTTATTATGTTTTTAGGGTGAGAGCAAGAACAAACTCACTTACTATGTACTTTGATATCTTTACTAAGGGTGAGTGGGGCTGAGGTGGCACTGGACTAGGAACACAGAAAACCTTATGTATTATTATTATTTCTTTTTACTTTTACTTTTTTATGTACAAGACAGGCTTAAAGGGAAAAATATTAACTTTTTATCTTTTTATCTTTACTAAGGGTGAGTAGGGCTGAGGTGGCACTGGACTGAGGTTGGGGTTTGGATGGCACTGGGCTGGAGGGAGTACAAGACCTTTATTTCTACATTTTTGTCTATTTATTTATCTATTTACTTATTTATTCCACAGGATATCTAATGTAACCAGTAAGGAAAAAGTATGGGTTATTATTTTTTGTTTACCCTTTTTTTTAATGTACAGAGCAGAGTAAAGGATGATATTGTAAGAAAAAACATGAAATTGGATCTTTTTCTCATACACAAGACAGGTTTAAGCCCTTCTGTACCATGACACATTTCCATATTCATTGTCCTTACTGTTTGGTGATTCTATACAGCCTCAGAAACTCGTGTGAGAGATTAGAATAGTGAAGACTGGCCATTAATCTTCTGACCTCCGTAGACCCTTCCCAATGTCAATAAAATGATCTAATGGTATACAAATCTCAAAGTAAAATAGTAAAATAGTGAAGACTGTGGCCATTAATCTTCTGACCTCCATAGACCCTTCCTAATGTCAATAAAATGGTCTAATGGTACACAAAACTCAAGATAAAAAAATGTTTCTCTGTACTGAAGAGATTAGAATAGTGAAGACTGTGGCCATTAATCTTCTGACCTCCATAGACCCTTCCCAATGTCAATAAAATGGTCTAATGGTATACAGATCTGAAGGTAAAAATGTTTCCCAGTACTGAAAGGATTAAGGGACAAAAACATGAACAGACACACATTACTTTGAGCTGGGATGGCACAGAACATGATTTATTTGTTTATTTATGTATCTAGTTATTTATTTTACTTTTCTTATGCATAGGTATAAAATGAGGAAATATGTATGTATGTGTATATATGTATGTATGTTTGTATGTAGGTAGATATAGATAGAGACTAATTGTATACAGTATGTGGCTGTGTTTATGTATGTGTATAGAGATAGATACATAGATAGATAGATAGATAGATGGTTGTAGAAATGAAGCTTATAAACACAAGAGAAAATAGATTCATGCACACACACACACACACACACACACACACACACACACACACACACACACACACACACACACACACACACACACACACACACACACACACACACACACACTGCATTGATAAGTGGAATAAACTGAGCAGTGATGTCGTTGACGCGATGTGTGTCAACCAGATGAAAGAGAGATATGACAGGAATGGACAAGGAGACAGGACAGAGAGAGCTTAGCTCGGGCCCTGTAATACACAAATAGGTAAACAAATAGGTAAATACACACACACACACACACACACACACACACACACACACACACACACACACACACACACACACACACACACACACACACACACACACACACACACGGCCCGGTAGCTCAGTAGTTAGAGCGCTGGCTTCACATGCCAGAGGACCGGGGTTCGATTCCCCGGCCAGGTGGAGATATTTGGGTGTGTCTCCTTTGACGTGTAGGTGCTGTTCACCTAGCAGTGAGTAGGTACGGGATGTAAATCGAGGAGTTGTGACCTTGTTGTCCCGGTGTGTGGTGTGTGCCTGGTCTCAGGCCTATCCCAAGATCGGAAATAATGAGCTCTGAGCTCGTTCTATAGGGTAACGTCTGGCTGTCTCGTCAGAGACTGCAGCAGATCAAACAGTGAATTACACACACCGCATAGTGTAGTGGTTAGCACGCTCGACTCACAATCGAGAGGGCCGGGTTCGTGTCCCGGTAAGCAGCGAGGCAAATGGGCGCGGCTGTTAATGTGTTGGGTGTGTTCACCTAGCAGTAAATAGGTACGGGGTGTAACTGGAGGGATTGTGGCCTCGCTGTCCCGGTGTGTGGAGTGTGTTGTGGTCTCAGTTCTACCCGAAGATCGGTCTATGAGCTCTGAGCTCGCTCCGTAATGGCTGGCTGACCAGCAGGCAACCGAGCTGAATTACACACACACACACACACACACACACACACACACACACACACACACACACACACACACACACACACACACACACACACACAGATAGTCATAGTTATAGAAATTTTTGTATAGTTTATAGAATAGTATACTCATCATAATGTTCTCCTCCCCTCCTCCTCCTCCTCCTCCTCCTCCTTCCTCCTTCCTCCTTCCTCCTCCTCCTCCTCCACTCCTTGTCCTCCTCTTCCTCCTCCACTCGTCCTTGTCCTCCTCCTCCTCCACTCCTTGTCCTCCTCCTCCTCCTCTTCCTCCACTCCTTGTCCCCCTCCTCCTCCTCCTGTTTGATTTTTTTGCATGTTTTTTTTTAATATTTTTGTTTGTTTATCTGTTTGTTGTATGCATGTGTGTCTAACAATTGTATTTATTTGTGTATATATTTATCTTTTGTACTGTTTTCATCATCATCATCATCATCACCACCATCATCATTGTCATCATCATTATCATCATCATCATCATCATCATCATCATTATTATTACAACTTTTTATTTTTTTGGGTTTCATGAAAATAATGTTTTTTTTTTTTAATGGCATCAAATATTTTCTTTTTTTTTTGTCAATAACTTTTTCATTTATTCATTTATTTATTTATTTATATTTACCACTACCAATTATGTATTATTTTTGTGTGCATTATTGTTATTATTTTGTGGGTTGCCTCTACATCATTTAACATCTTCCATTTACTCCCATTCCTCTCCATTTATTATTATTATTATTATTAATATTATTATTATTATTATTATTATCATTTCTGGATTGCTTCTATCAAATTCTCTTCTCTATTTTTCTCTTATGATTTTTGGACTTGTTAACATCCACACACTTTACCTCATACTGACACACTATCACACACGCTAATTACTGCCCAACAACACCACACAAACACCCTATTACCTTTTAAATACCACAAACACACACCAACACCCTTTAAATACCACAAACACACCCCAAAACCCTTCTAAACACCATAAACACACACCAACACCCTTTAAACACCACAAACACACCCCAACACCCTTCTAAACATCACAAACACACTCAACACCTTTCCAAACACCACAAACACACTCCAACACCATTCCAAACACCACAAATGCTCCCTAACATCCTTTAAACACCACAAACACACCTCAACACCACAAACACTCCCCAACACCCTTCCAAACACCACAAACACACCCTAACACCCTTCTAAACACCACAAACACACCAACACCCCTTTAAACACCACAAACATCCTTATAAACACCCTTACAACAACAGACGCACAACACTACCCTTACATATCTTTTCCTCGGCACCCATTTGCACATCCTCCTGGCCGGTGGCGCCCCCCTCCCCTCTCCATGGGCCGCCCTGCCTCACCAGCACGCCCCTCTCCTACCCTCAACCCTGTAGATGCTGGACGTGGCACCCCAGAGGTCGTCATTCTCGACCCAGCCGGCCACAAGAACACAGTGCCGGTGAAGGTGCGGTCCCTGAGTGATGATACGTACCGCTGCGAGTATGTGGCGTCAGGAATCGGTCTTCACTCAGTCAATATCTTCTTTGCTGGACAGTCCATCCCCGGCAGTCCCTTCGGTGTCAAGGTGTCCCCTGGTGAGTGGTGGGGTCAGGGTTTCACAGGGTGCAATGGGGGAGTGATGGGTAGAATATCAGGAGTGTTGGTGAAGAGAGATGGATAGGGAAAGTTGAAAGAGGTGAGTGGAAGAGTTGATAAAGATAGATGGAGAGGAAAAGTTGATGAAGATAGATGGAAAGAAAGAGATGAGAGGAAGAGTTGAAATAAAGAGAAATAGATAGGAAGAGTTAATAAAGAGAAATGGAGAAGAAGAATTGATAGAAAGAGATGAAATGGACAAATTAAATTATAAAAAGAGAGATGGAGAGGAAGAGTTAAGTTATAAAGGGATGGGAAGGAGAGAGGAAATAAAGAGAGATAAGGAGAGTTGAAAGAAAAGAGATAGAGATAGGAAGGAGAGTTGAAATAAGAGAGATTAAAAGGAAGAGTTGATAAAGAGAGATAGAAAGAAAAAGTTGATGAAGGAGATGAAGAGGAAGAATTGAAATAAAAAGATATGTAAAGAAAGAGTTTTTAAAGAAGAGGGAGAATAAGAGTTAATAAAGAAATGGAAAAGAATTAAAATGCAAAGGAATAAGTTTTTGAATAGAGTATTGAGTGATTATAAGAGAGAATGAGAGGTGAGGGCTTCAAGGATGATATTTAAAAAGGTAGGAAGGATGATGCGAATAATTATAGACCGATCAGTTTAACTAGTATAGTATGTAAGATACTAGAGAAAATCATTAAGGGTAGTATTTGGGAGCATTTAAATGAGAATAGATTAATTAGAGATACCCAACATGGCTTTAGATCAGGGAGGTCCTGTCTTACAAATTTGCTCGATATCTTAGAATATATTACCAAGGAGTTAGATGATGGAAATAGCATAGATGTTATATATCTAGATTTTAGCAAGGCGTTTGATAAGGTACCGCATAGGAGGCTAGTGTACAAATTGAGACTACATGGGATAGGGGTAGGTTAGTTGATTGGATTAGTGAATGGCTTTCTGATAGGAAACAGAGAGTAGTATTAAATGGGGCAATGTCTGAGTGGAAGGAAGTGGTTAGTGGGGTACCCCAAGGATCAGTGCTAGGACCTCTTCTTTTCTTGGTGTACATTAACGATTTAGATATAGGAATTAGTAGCAAAGTATCAAAGTTTGCAGATGATACTAAGATAGCATGTGCAGTACAGGGTGAAAAGGACAATTACAGAATACAACGAGACCTGGACAGGCTGATAGCATGGGCAGACAGGTGGCAGATGGAGTTTAATTCTAAAAGTGTCAGGTTATGCATTTAGGTAAAGACAACACAAACTTTAACTATGAGATGGAGGGATGTTGGCTAGAGGCAGTAGAGGAAGGAAAGGATTTAGGAGTAGTGATAGACAGGACTATGAAATTTTCAAAGCAATGTTTAGAAGCAAGAAATAGGGCAAATAGGATCCTGGGTTTTATAAATAGAAATGTTAGTTATAAAAGTAAGGAAGTGGTGCGTAGCTTATATAATTCCTATGTTAGGCCCCATTTAGAGTATTGCATACAGGCCTGGTCACCCCACTATAGGCAGGATATCAACATGTTAGAAGCAGTTCAGAGAAGAGCAACTAGGATGATACCAGCATTAAAGCGCCTGGAGTATAGAGATAGATTTACCTTAGAGGAGGGAAATAGGACTAGAAATCATGGCAGGAAGATTAGAAAGCAAGGCTGCAGGTTAGATATAAGAAAATATTTCTTTAGTCATAGGGTGGTAGACTTCTGGAATGCATTGCCAGAGACGGTTGTAAATAGCACTAGTTTGACAATGTTTAAAAACAGATTAGATAAGCACTTAAATTTATTAGATTTATAATTATGTATAGCACTGCATGAACAGTTTCAAAAGTGGTGGAAAAGAATTGGATCTGAAATAGAGTAGCAGTGGGTGATTGGAATGGACTTTTTGCTTGGTGTGCCAGTGTGTTAGTACAGGTATTACAGAACAGACATAAAGAAATTCTCACATCATTTCACCCTAGAGTTAAAAAGAATCGCATTATTTCCTAGATACAAAGAAAATGTGAACAAATGACTGCCTTCCTAGATAAACCAAATCTCTGCATTATTTCCAAGATACAAAGGAAATGTGAACAAATAATTACCTTCCTAGATAAAAGAAATTTCCACATTATTTCCAAGCTGCAAAGAAAATGTGAACAACTGATTACTTTCCCAAATAAAAGAAATCACATTATTTTCTAATAGAGTTAAAAAAGAAATTTCCTCATTATTTCCAAGATACAAAGAAAACGTGAACAAACTATTTTCTTCCAAGATAAAACAAATCGCCACATTATTCCATCCTAGTGTTAAAAAATATCTCATTATTTCCAAGATACAAAAGAAAATGTGGTCAAACTAATACCTTCCAAAATAACCAAAACTTCCTCATTATTTCCAAGATATCAAGAAAACGTGAACAACTGACGCTACTTTTCCTTCCTTGGTACAGTGTGTGACGCCCGCAAGGTGAGGGCGTCGGGGCGCGGCCTGCAGCCCAGTGGAGTGAGGGTGAAGGACGTGGCTGACTTCAGGGTGTACACAGAGGGCGCTGGGGAGGGCAACGTGGAGGTTAAGGTCATCGGCCCAGGTCAGTGTGAGGAAGCAGGTTCATAAAGAGCTCCGGGAATTTGTGATTTGATTGGGGTTAAATTGGTGAGTTTAGGGGTTTTTGGGAGTTAATGTGGGGGAATTTGGGGTTTTTGGAGGCTGGAATGGGGAGTTAAGTGTTTTTGGGGTGTGGGGAATTAGGTTTTATGGGTAAGAATGGGAATTAAGTGTCTTTGAGTCTGGTTGGTTAGAATAGGGAATTAAGTGTTTTTGGGGAGTTAATGTGGGGAATTTGGGGTTTTTGGGGGTTAAAATGGGGAGTTTAGTCCTAGCCTAACCTAATCTAACCCTACCATTCCCCATTCTTCACCCCATCTTTATACCCCTTCACTTATATTCTTTCCTAACCAAACCACACCTAACTCCCCATCTTCCCATCGTTCACCCCATCACTACACCTCTTCACTCACATCCTTACCTAACCTAACCACACCAAACCCATCACAACATCTCCTTCACTCCTTATCTTATCATACCATCACTTCACAACTTCCCATCCCTACATTCCCTTCACCTAGCCTAACCTAACCACATCAAACTTCCCATCACTACATTCCCTTCACTCACATCCTTACCTAACCTAACTTAACCTAGCCTCCCATCACAGCTTTCCCTTCGCTCATCTTACCTTATCACACCACCACACTCTAGCCCTGCCCTTCTCTGCCTCACCATATCATTCTACTGCCATTCTCTGCCTTACCACACCACCACACTCTTTCCCTGCTCTTCCCTGCCTCACCACACCATTTTACTGCCCTGCCCTGCCTCATCACACCATCACATTCTCTCCCTGATCTCACCACACCATTCTACTGCCCTTCTCTGCCTCACCACACCATCACATTCTCTCCATGATATCACCACACCACCACACTCTACCTCAAACCTTCTTTGCCTCACCACACCACATTCTACTGATCTTCCCTGCCTCACCACACACTGTACTTGCAGGTGGTGTACACGAGACCATCAAGACCAAGCAGATTGACACCTACACCTCCGAGTACACCTACCAGCCGAAGAAGGAGGGACGCTACATTGTCATGGTGTCGTACGGAGGCCAAGAGATCCCCAAGAGTCCATTTGAGGTGCGTCACACTCCTACTGGGCTGACTAGGGCTGGGAAGTGATTTGTATGGAGTTATTTGGTGATTAAAATTTGTGGGGCTTATTTTAATGTTTTCTCGGACAGGTGAACATTGGCCCATACAAGGAGACGCGGATCAGAGCCTATGGTCCGGGTCTGAAGGCGGTGTGGTGGGCTACCCGGCGCTCTTCACTGCCGAGACCAATGGGGAGGTTGGGACTCTAGGTCAGTTTTCCCGGCTACCTCTCGTGTCTTTGTGTTTACATGGTGTGTGTTTGTGTTGTGTCTCCTCTGTCAGTGTTTTTCTTTTGTGTTTTGATTATGTTGTGTTTTTGGATGTGTTGTTTGTCTTTTTGCTCATTGTGGTTTGTCTATTTTTCCTGTTTGTGTTTCTCTTCCTGTTTGTCTTTTCTGTTGTTTATCTTCTGTAGTATTTCATGTTTTCTGATTTCCTTGCTTTTTGTTATATTTTCTTCCATTTTGTGGTGTATATCTCTTTCTGTAACCTTTGTGTTTGTTTGTACTTCTTTTTTCCATCATTTATGTCTACCATCATGTTTTCTGATTTTTCTTTCTGCCATATTTTTGTTCACTTCACTTCTTCCTCTTGCTCTTTCATGTCCTTCAAGACACCATCCCTCCCTCTCCCCTGTCCCTTCCTCACACACATGCACACACACACAGCCATTGTCACCTCTTTCAAGACTACATTCTCTTCTCTTCACACTCATGTCCATCCTTATATATACTCCACATCACTCTTTCTCTCCTCTAACATTCTCACATCCTCCAAGACATTTCCTCCTTTCTCTCATGCCCTTGTGCACACCCAGACACTAACACACCCTTCAAAAACACATTATCCCTCCTCTTTCCCTTACGCTCACATTACCACTGTCACATCATCTGAGACCTTTCCTCTTTTCCCTCTGTCTCATGCCCATACACACACACACACATGCACGCACACACAGCTATTAACACACTCTTCAAAAACTCCATATCTCTCCTCTTTCCCTCACACATTCTCTCTCACATCCTTCAAGACAGCTTTTCCTCCGTCTGTCTCCACTCACAGCCAGTTTTCCACAGGTTTCAGCATTGAGGGACCGTCACAGGCCAAGATAGAGTGCAATGACAACGGAGATGGATCAGCTGATGTCCGCTACTACCCTACTGTCAAGGGGGAGTATGCCCTTCACATCCTATGCAACAATGAGGACATCCCCGGGTCACCCTACATCGCCAACATCCTGCCACAGACTGACTATTATCCTGAGCAGGTGGGTGTTGTGTGTGTGTGTTTAGGGTGTTGCTAGGGTATGTTGTGGGTATTGTGTGGGTGTTTGGGGTGTAGGAAATGTTGAGGTTATGATGCTTGTTCTGTGGGGTGTAGTAAGTGTGTTGTGGGTATTTTGTGGGTGTTTTGGGTGTAGCAAATCTTTAGGTGTACTGGGTGTGTGTGTGGGTGTGGGTGTGGGTGTGTGAAAGGTGTAGCAAGGGTGTTAAGGTGATGGTGAATGACTTTGTGTGGGTGTGTTGGGTGTAGCAAGGGTGTTTTAGTATATGGTGGGTGTTGTGTGTGTGGGTGTGTGTATGTGTTAATGGTGTTGCAAGTGTGTGGTAGGTGATGTGTATTTGTTCTTTGGGGTGTAGCAAGGGTGTTGTGTGTGTGTGGGTGTGGGTGCTAAGGGTGTTGCAAGAGTGTGGTGGGTGACTTGTGTGGGTAATTGGTAAAAACTGGTAAAAGGCTCTTCTTTTCCCAGCTAAAGTGAATAAAAACTCTCTCTCTCTCTCTCTCTCTCTCTCTCTCTCTCTCTCTCTCTCTCTCTCTCTCTCTCTCTCTCTCTCTCTCTCTCTCTCTACACACCATGTGGGCTTTTCATGGGAATTTGATGGGCTAAAGGAGATATGTTTTTGGGTACCTCCTATGTGAACCCGCCCATTAGAGAACCATTACCCCAAGTCAGGAAACCCTACCTACACTCAGACCGTGGCCAAGATTCAGACCTGTGTGCTTGGAGGCCCCTCAGACCCCAAAGGCATTCTTGGTTCCACTGTAGTACAATGTGAAATGAATAAAAGTCTTTTCTTTCCCTGGTTAAGGAGACCGTCCGGTGAGGTTTTTGAAAAATTGAAAATAAAAAGGTACGTGAGTAGTTTTTTTTTGGCTGATAGATGTTTATTACACGATGTTAGTTTAGTAGTTACAAGCGAATCGACCCATAAATAACTGCATGAAAAATAAAAAATCAATTAAAAAAAAATTTCCTATAAACTTTGTCACTAGAGGACATGTTTCAATTTTGCCAGTATGGATATGAAGTATGTCGTACACCAAAACTTTTCACCTCATAGAATTTTGATTTTTTTATTTTGATGGCCATTATGAATTTTTATTTAAAATTTTTTTTTATATATAAAATTATATAGTGGCACTTAAAAAAAAATTCCAAATTCTAGGAGGTGAAATGTAGCAACTTCATTGAGCTTCAAAATGATACCTCAAAATTGAAAATCCGTTGAGAAATGTGGGAGAAGATACGATTTGAATGATAAAAAATGAAAACTGAGAAAAAGGCAAAAACCCCAGAGATGTCATTTTGGTCCTCTATGACCCTGTACATTTATTTGGGTTGGATATTTCATGCTCATACACCACCATGTGCATCATATATCCTTTTTAGGCATGTTTAGAATATTCTGTATGACTCATATGGCACCTGGCCTCCCCTACAATGATTGTAGTTATTAGTCGCTCGAAGGTGAGGGTGTCTCCCATCCATGCATGGTCGGTACAACTTGTAATTTCCACTTGCACCATTTGTTTAGATATTGTAAGGCAAAAAAGGCAGGTAAAATAGGCTGGATTGTGGCTTGCAAGGTGTGAAATAACGGGCGAGATACTCAATAGATCCTCCTCCCATCGCAGTCACATGGACACTGAAATGGAAGGGGAGAGGGTGTGTTCCTGTGTACGCCATAGCACTGAGTTGCCAGAGCCCACCTTTCCTTACCAAAGAAACCACTTTTCATGGCTTTTTCTGTGCTTATTATCATCATTTATGGTGCAGAGAGTGGGGAGGAGGAAAGCCCTGGGCTGCAGTGGGCATGGCAGGGGCCCTTTAAAGTTTGAATACCCCACATATTTTAGCGTATTCCCCCAAAATACTCCATCACTATGTTGCCATATGTTTGGGGATGCTCTGGTGGTGTTTTGGGGATTTTTTTTTTTCAGATTTTTTTATACCATGGCCACCGGACGGTCCCCTTAAACAAATAAAATCTTGTCTTTCCCTGGTAGAGTGAATGAAAACCTTGTCTCTCTCTAGGTGAAGTGCAAGGGTCCTGGCCTGGAGAAGAATGGAGTGGTGGCCGGCAAGACAGTGGACTTCCAGGTGGACACAAGGCAGGCCGGCGACGCTCCGCTGGATGTGACGGTGATTGACTCGTCCTACCAGCAGGTGCCCCTCACCGCCAAGGGCAATGGCAACGGCCTCTACGACTTCTCCTACAGACCCACACGAGGCAACAAACACACTGTCCAGGTCTGTCCGTTGTGTGTGTGTGTGTGTGTGTGTGTGTGTGTGTGTGTGTGTGTGTGTGTGTGTGTGTGTGTGTGTGTATGTGTGTGTGGAAGGTTGCAGTGAAGATTTTGTGTGCTTTTTCCTTCTTTATGCTTTCATCTTTGAGTTGTGTGTGTGTGTGTGTGTGTGTGTGTGTGTGTGTGTGTGTGTGTGTGTGTGTGTGTGTGTGTGTGTGTGTGTGCATCTGCGTTCGTCTGTTATAATGCAAAAGACTCGTTAACATTATTTACTTTTATCTGGTATACTTCAATCTTGTGGTATTTTCCGTGCACTATTCCCTCCACCACCACCACCACATCCCATCACATCCCTGCCCCACACACAGGTGAACTATGGAGGTGTGGCCACAGAGAACTCCCCCTACCGTGTGTTTGTGTCTGAGCCGTCTGTACCCGGGGCTGTGAAGGTGTTTGGCCCAGGGGTGGAGAGGGGAGTACGCTCAAACACACCCACACACTTCAACATCGACTGCCGGGAAGCTGGGCCAGGTAAGGAGTGTGTGTGTGTGTGTGTGTGTGTGTGTGTGTGTGTGTGTGTGTGTGTGTGTGTGTATTTACCTAGTTGTATTTACCTAGTTGTAGTTTTACAGGGCCTGGGCTTTATGCTCGTGTGGTCCCGTCTCCATATCTACACTTATCCAATATTTCTTTAAAACTATGTACACTCTTTGCTGATACCACTTCCTCACTCAAACTGTTCCAAGTCTCAACACATCTTTGGAAACTAAATTTTTAACATCTCTCAGACATCGTCCTTCCTTAGTTTCTTACTATGCGATCTTGTGCTTCTAAAGTCATATTCTTCTCTCAGGATCAGTTTCTCATTATCCACTTCATCCATTCCGTTAATCAATTTATAAACTTGTATCAGATCCCCTCTCTCTCTTCTCTGCTCCAAGGTTGGTAGATCCATTGCCTTTAGTCTCTCCTCATATGCCATCCCTTTAAATTCTGGAACCATTCTTGTGTGTGTGTGTGTGTGTGTGTGTGTGTGTGTGTGTGTGTGTGTGTGTGTGTGTGTTTTATGTGATTGTTTTTTATATATATAGTTGTTGTTAGTTGTTGTTTGGTGTGTGTGTGTGTTTTCTTTTTCTTTCTTTTTTTTTTTTATGTAAGAAGGGAAATCTGATCAAAGGCTGGAAAAACAATGAAATGAAAAAGCCCACTGGGATGCCAGTTCCCCAGCAGGTCTGTGTGTGTGTGTGTGTGTGTGTGTGTGTGTGTGTGTGTGTGTGTGTGTGTGTGTGTGTGTGTGTAGTATTGTATTATATTGTATTCACCCACATACACCACAGACACACACCTAAACACCATACCACAACCCAGAACCCATTAATAAACCCAACAAAAACCTCTACACCACACACCACACCACACCACCCCACCCCACCCCAACCCACCCCACCCCACCCCATCAAACACCCCCAAACCCTCAAAAAACACCAACAAAAACACCTCTAAACACCCCTTTAACCCATAACTAACCCACACTCCCCTACACAGGAGAGGTGCAGATCGCCCTGACAAACGCGCAGGGACAGGACATTCCCATCGACATTAGGGACAATCGCAATGGTACCTTCACCGTCGACTACCTGACCCCCAGCCCCGGAGAACACCGCGTCACTGTTCTCTACGCCGGAGCTGAGATTCCACAGTCGCCCATCGTCGTCCCTGTGCAGTCCAATGTTGACGTGACGAAGGTGAAGGTGGACGGACTGGAGCCAAGTGAGTGTTTTGATGTTGATGTTTGTTTGTTTTTAATAGGACAGAACTGTATTTATTTATTTATTTCATTTATTTATTTATTTATTTATTTTTTTTTTTTTTCAAGGGGCGAAACTGTTTTTTCTATTTGTTTATCTATTTTGTTTTGCTTCTCAAGATGTGTTTTGTTTGGGTGTGTTTGTTTGTGTTGTATCTCTTTTCTTCTTCTTTTTCTTTTCAAGGGTCTGTTTTTTTTACTTTTCTTTTATTTTGGTTGTATTTTTCTCTTTTCTTTTCATTTTGTTTTTCTTATTTTCATTTATTTATTTATTTATTATTATTTATTTATTTTTTTTGGGTGTGCATATGTTAAGGTCAGTGTTTGTTTAGGATAAGGCTGTGTTTTCCTTTTTTTCTATCCTTTTTTTTGTGGTTATTTTTCCCCTAGAGTGTTTTTTTCCTTTGAGTTATTTTTTATTCCCTCATGTTATTTTTTTATTTTCCCCCAAAAGTGTTATTTTCTTTCCAGTGTTTGTTTTTCTAATTTGTGTTGTTTTATTCCAGCGTCCAATATTGTGTTTTATTTATTTGTTAATGTATTTGTTTTGGATACAGTATCAATGTGTTTTTTTTTAAGTTCTGTTTATTTTTAAGTGTCAGAAATATTTCCCGATTATTTTCCACCATATGTAAAAGTTTATACATGAGGTACAAAGTTTTCCATCTCTGTATGAGTCTAGTTTGTTTACTCTAAAGTGGCTCCTGGTACTGGGTTTGAATGGTGTCCCCCTCCCACACTGTTAACTCCCTCCCATGCCCACCCATCCACACACACACACACACACATCCCACCCCTTCTGTCTACTCTAAAGTGGCTCCTGGGTCAGTCTGAATGGTGCCCCAGGGAATGCGTGGTTGTCAGATCTTGAGGCAAACTGTGAGCTGTCCTTGTAATGAGTGCGTCGATCAACAGGGAACAAGTACAGACAAACCCTGCATAGCGAACGTTTACACAGCGAATTTTCACCACAACGAATGTTTTGTTTTATTACTCTTAAATCACATAACAAACACCAAACCCCACTATAACAAAATTTTTATTGGCGAAATTTTAGCCGAATCACCACCACCACCATCACCATTCACTGCCGCGTCCAAATTCGATATGTTTAGATTTTTTTTTATTATATTTTATTCTATTTTATTTTATTTACTTTTCTACGTTTTATTATTTTTTATACTCATCCTAGGACCCCGTACAATGAATTTCCGCATAAGGAACACTTTTTTTTTTAACCTAACTCATTCATTATGCGGGATTTGCCTGTATTATTCACATACACTCAATTATGTTATCAATAAGCTATATGTTTTAAATCCAGGAGCCATTTTAGAGTAGACAGACTATTGGTGGTTTTGTCTTGTGTTGAATGTTCTCAGCCACTTCTCTCATGTATGGAAACGTGTGATTTTTGTCCAGAGTTTCATTGCAGCATAGTGTAATCGGCTTCAGTGGTGTACCGTTTCTTAATTTGCCACTTGAAGAGGACGGATCCTTCACCAATATTTCATGAACTCTTGTAAATTACGTGTGAAATTTCCTGGGAAGAATTTGATGCTAATATTTTGTGATGTAAGGAGTGTGTTGTGGCTGTTTATGTGTGTTTGCGTGTGTGTCTGTGTGTGTGTTTCATATTCAGAAACACTTTGCACTCTCACCACAACTATTTTCCAAGGCCACAGAGAAGACTAGCCAGCTTCACAAGAACGTTTCTCCTGCGTAACTGAGAAATCCTGTTAATCTGTCACTAGAATCATAAAAAAAGAAACCTTATAAACCCACAGAACTTCAACTAGAGCCTTTCAAAAGTAGTGGAGGTGGAGTGCAGTGTTTTGGAATATGATGTGTGTGTGTGTGTGTGTGTGTGTGTGTGTGTGTGTGTGTGTGTGTGTGTGTGTGTGTGTGTGTGTGTGTGTTACTGACAAGCCAGTGTTCCACCTCACTTATGTTATGGTGTGTCATGGTGGTGGAAAGGAAGGAAGGAGGGAGGGAGGGAGGAAGGAAGGAAGGAAGGAAGGAAGGAAGGAAGGAAGGAAGGAAGGAAGGAAGGAAGGAGGGAGGGAGGAAAGGAAGACTCGCAACACTCTCGGCTGCCTCCCCACTGTTGCTCTCCTCTAAAACCTCCTTGTGTTAACTCCCACACCCGCGAGACCCTCCTTAGTTCTCTCCCCACCTTTCATTCCTTCTTACAAAACCTTCCTTCTTCAGTTTCAATTATCTCCCTTATCTCCTAGTTCTTCTTTCCTAGCCCTTGTGATTCCCTTCTTTTTAACCTCTAATTTGTATCTACTCCCCTGCTGTCTCCTGTACCCTTAATTTCCTGTCCTATTTCTCTTCTTCCTGTCTTTCTAAACTCAGTAACTTGAATATACTTTCCAAGACATCTCCCATACCTTTAATTTTTCCCTTGTGTTTCCCTTCTTCCCTTTATTTGAACTCAGTAATTTGAATCCTACCCCAGCTGTCTCTTCTACTCTTAATTTTCTGCCCTATCTCTCTTCTTTCATTCCTTTTTTAACCCCTTCAGTATTGAGACACATTTTTATCCTGAGATTTGTGTACGATTAGACCATTTTATTGACATTAGGAAGGGTCTATGAAGGTCAGAAGATTAATGGGCACAGTCTTCACTATTCTACTCCCCCATATAAGTGTCTGAAGCTGTAAAAAAGTCACCATACAGCAACCAGAATGAATATGGAAACGCGTCATGGTACTGAAGGGGTTAACGTCAGTAACTTAAATCTACTCTCCAGACATCTCCCTTATCCATAATTTTTCCTATTAACTTCCTCCTTCCTTTTATTTAACCTCAGTAATTCGTATATCTTTCCCAACTGTCTCCGTAACCCTTAATTTCCTGCCCTAATTCTCTTCCTCCTTTCCTTTTTAACCTCAGTAACTTAAATCCACTCTCCTGCCACCTCTCATACCTTTAATTTCTTCCTCTTAATTCCCTCCTTCCCTTTATTTAATTTGTTTTTACTCTACTCTCTAACCTTTAATTTCCTGCCCTATTTCTCTTCCTCCTTTCCTTTTTAATGTGAGTAACTTAAATCCACTCCCCAGCCATCTCCCTTACCTTAATTTTTCCCTCTTAATTCCCTCCTTCCCTTTAAAATACCTTGCATATCCACTCCTCACTTCATCCTTCCTGTCCGCCTTCCCTCCGTTCAGCCTCAGTGACAGATTTCCACCACCCAGCTGACTTGTGGCACCTTTCTCCTCTCTATTGGGCAGAGGAGTGATGTGGTGGAGGCAGTGAAGGGGATGGAAGGGGCAATGACAATGCTGCTGTGTTTGGTTGTGGGTTGAGATGCTGTCTGGAAAAATAGGGCAGAATGTAAATGTGTAATGGATGTATAGAAACCCCAGCCTTGTGTTCTGTACTGGTTAGATGTATTGGCAAAGGGGGTCTGGGTTGGGTGTTAGAGGAAGAGGGGTAGGGGGAGGAGGGAGGGGATATTAACACCTATAAGATCACCTGTGGGTAAAATAAGATGGTGCTGACTGATTTAAACCCTTCAACACCACAGACACTCTAAACCTCACCAAATCACCTGTTGTTAGTGAAAGAGATAAATGAAGATGTTATTTTAGTTGGAGAGTAGTGAGAGATGATTATATGAAGCCCTCACTACAATTAGATCATGTTAACCCTTTCACAGGAACACAAAATTAGCAGAAACAATGTGTAAATGTGTGAAGCCTTGCCAAAACATGTTATTAATGAAAGAGATAAATGGAGATGTGATATTAGTTGAAAAGTAGTAAGAGATGATTATTTGAAGCCCTCAGCACAATTAGATCATGTTAACCCTTTCACAGCAACACCAAATTAAGCAGAAGTAATGTGTGAAGTCTGTACAAGCATCTGCAAAAATGTTAGCAATGAAAATGGGATAAGTTCCAATTTCTTCCCTGTTTAGAGATTGCCTGTGGCTGTAGAACAAGTTGCAATGTCTCAGAGTGACTGGTAGGGCAAGAAAGTGTTACGAAGTGTCAGTCAGAGGGTTGATACACTGATAATGAGAGACAGTGAGGTGTAGTCTTGTATTAACCTCTTCAGCACTAAGATACAATTTACCTTGATTTTTGGGTGTGATTAGATGATTTTATTTGCATTAAGAAGGATCCATGGAGGTCAAAAGATTAATGGGAACAGTCTTTACTATGCAAACCCAAGATATGTTTCTGAAGCTGTATAAAGTCACCAAATAACCAGAATATACAAAACACATCCTGGTGCTGAAAAGGTTAAGTAGTAGATTGTTTATGAGGAATGTTAGGTGAGGTAGTGAAAGATGTAGTCTGGTTGTAAGGTGAACGATAACTCTCAATATCACTGCTTCCTGACAGACGGTAGTAACAGAACTAGGCTCTGAAGTGAAGTGAATAAGGGTTGAAGGGATAAGATAATGTTGCCACTTTAAATGCGTCCTGATATTGAAGAAGTTAAGTGGTAGTTTGTTTATTGACCACAGTTTAACAGTGGGAAAAAAGAAAAGTGTTACCATGTGTGAGTCAGAGGATACACTGATAATGAAGGGGGGTGAGGTGTTGTCTTTTAAGTAGCAGTTTGTTTATTGACCACAGCTTAATCATATGAACCACAATAATGTTAAATACTTTACTCAAACAGAATTCATGGCAAAAGGAAAGGTACCCGCAGTCTAACACAAATTCACCAAAACAAAGCAAAGAAACATGTAGGGAGAACACAAACTCACCAAAACAAAGCAAAGAAACATGTAGGGAGAACACAAACTCACCAAAACAGAAGAGAAACATGTAGGGAGACACACAAACTCCCCAAAACAAAACGGGGGAACATGTAGGGAGAACACAAACTCACCAAAACAAAACGGGGAAACATGTAGGGAGACAAACTCACCAAAACAAAACGGGGAAACATGTATTGAGGGCAGGACACCACACAATAGAGACAAGTCGTGAGGAGACAGCGCAGTAACCCCTACATCTCTCGTCTTTCCTTTCAGTGTCTTGTAAGTGGTAGGCGAGGCGGTGGTAGGTCCCAGTAGGCTGAGACAGTGGTAGGCCGCAGCTGTAGGCCATGTTGCTAGTGTTGCTTGTTGCCCCTGTGTGTGTGTATGTGTGTGTGTGTGTGTATGGTGCTTTGCTGTATCCTCTGTGTTTTCTTTTGTTTTGTTTGAATGTGTGTGTGTGTAGGTTTGTTTTGTGTTTAGCTGTTTTTATTTATTTTTTTTCCTCCCTCATTTTTGTTGATATGATTTATGTAGTTAATTTATTTAGTGTTTACAGCATGTTAGTTATTTTTACCATTTTTCTTTGGTTGATTATTTTATTTTGAGTCTTGTTTATTTATTTATTTACGTATTTATTTATGTTGTGTCAGTGTGTACGTATCAAGAATGCATTTATATACATGTTGTTTAGAGGTAATATTGAGTTGTTGCTCTGAACACACGGAGCAACACCCAGGCCACCAGATGTACATGTAACCACCACACCACACACCACACACCACCACACGAAGACATATCACTAGTGCATTTCTTCCTCCTCAGACTGTTTCTTGTGGCCGGAGGCATGAAATATACATCACCACATCACCACCACAGCAGTCACACCCATCACAGACTCTATTACATCAATACACACAGCAACTTACACCTCATATTTCATTCTCCACTGATTTCTTGGGACAGGAGTGAGGCATTACAAGTGTCATTTCTACCACAGCAGTGACAGAGGCAGAGCAACACACACACACTCCACTGCAACACACTGACTTGCTTCCATTTCTACTGTTTATTATTTCTGTGCATAGAGGATTTAGGAACACTAGTGATTCTTTTTGTCAGTGCTTCATATCTTATTTTGGGTATTCTTAGTGTGTGTGTGTGTGTGTGTGTGTGTGTGTGTGTGTGTGTGTGTGTGTGTGTGTGTGTGTGTGTGTGCTGCATCAGACCAACAGTGCAAGAGGCGTGTTTTTGTGTGGGTGTGTGTGGCTTGTGTTCTTAAACATTCTGCTATCTCACCACCATTTAACTGGCTATTGTGGAAAGTACAGGTTTCTAAGGAGGCTTTCATGATTCTATTGGTGCTTTGACATGTTCTCTGCATCACCAGTGGCCAGAACACCCATGAAAACCTGGCTAATCATCTCTCTGTCCTTGGTGAAGAGACCCTTTTGAGAGTACACTGACCAGAGAGAAAACTGTCTAATCATCTCTGTGGCCTTGGAGAACAATATGAGAGAAGCAGAAATCTAAGAATACAACCAATTAGACCAGGCTTCTCAAACACTTAAGCCCTGCACTTCCACTACCTTTAGAAGACTCCAGTTAAAGCGACACAGGTTTTCAAGGTGCTTTCATGTTTCTAGTGACAGATTAACACCATTTCTGTACTATCAACAAGAGAAACACCCTTGAAAACCTGGCTAATCATCTCTATGGCCTTGAAAAATAGTTGTGGTGAGAGAGTAGAGTGTTGCAGAATGTGAGCCAGTGTGTTGTGGGGTCCTGGGGTGTCTGTGCTGCCTTGCATTTGGCTCGCAACACACTGCCTTCACTGCTGCTGCTGCTGCTGTGTGGCGTCCAGGCCTTGCTGACACACACACACACACACACACACACACACACACACACACACACACACACACACACACACACACACACACACACACACACACACACACACACACACTTAACTCTCATGTCTTGTTTATCTACTGCCAGTTTTCTATGTCTCTCCATCTCGCTGCCTTCTCTTCATTGTCACGGTTAGAAGTTTGTGTATCTGTGTGTGTGTGTGTGTGTGTGTGTGTGTGTGTGTGTGTGTGTATGTGTGTGTGTGTGTGTGTGTGTGTGTGTGGTGTGTGAAAATGGTTTATAGAAAGATACTACATTAATTTTACTAACCTTTTTGACAAATATGACTCATTTTCGCTGCTGGTTTCTGTTAAGTTTGTGTGTTTGTGCGTCTGTGTGTGGCGTGAGAATGGTTTATAGAAAGATGCATTTATTTATTAACCTATCGACAAATCTTGCTTCTTTCCACTGTTGGTGTCCGTTAAGTTTGTGTGTTTGTGCATCTGTGTCTGTGATGTCTTGCCTTTCCTTCATGGGGGGACATGAGGATGGTTTATAGAAAGATACATTTATTTACTAACTTATTGACAAATCTAACGTATTTCCCCTGCTAGTTTCCATTAAGTTTGTGTGTCTGTGTGTCTGTGCGTGTTGTGTCTTGCCTTCCTTCATGTGGGGACGTGAGATTGTTTATAGAAAGGTACTTATTAATCTATTTACAAATCAAACTGTTCTTTCTACTCTTGGTTTCTATGAGGTGTGTTCCATCCTGCACTAGTCAACACAGGGGCCACAAGCAACACAGTGTCACATTAGGGCTGCAGGGAGGGAGGGGAGAATAGAGAGGGTTTAGCGCACAACCTTTACAACTCTCAACACATGAAGAGCTTAGAGCCATGAAACAAAGGTAAACAAAGGTCGTCCTCTGAACCACTTTGATCTACACCACTACTTTCAAATGGCTCCAAGTGATGCAGGTTTTCAAGGGTGTTTTTTACGGTTCTAGTGACATTGCCATTTCCACATAACCACAGAAACACCCTTGAGAACCTGGTTAGTCATCTCTGTGCCCTTTGGAAGCAGTCATGGTGAGAGAGCAAAGGGTTCCTCATAACTTCTAGTCCTTTTCCCACCCAAGCCACCAGTCCCAGTCCCTTCCAGCCCCTACCAGCCTTTACAACACCCATATACATAAGCCAAAGCCACATGAACACTGCTGCCTGTTTGTGTGGCTTATCAGTGGCTTTTTGACCCATTGAGCCTTAGTGGTCAGTGTTTGCCAGTTGTATGTGTGTGTATAGATGTATTTACACAGAGAGAGAGAGAGTGAGTGTGTTGTTTGCTTGTGTTTCCTGTCTTGTGTTGTTTGGTGCATGCTGGTGTTGGTGTGTTGGTGTTGGCAGGTTATACAGTGAGTGTGTTCAAGAGAGAGAGAGAGAGAGAAAGAGAGAGGCTAAGTGATGAGGGCAAAGATTATGAAAAAGTGACAAAGATACAGAAATAAAGGAGGAAAGGGAATATAAGAGAGAGAGAGAGAGAGAGATGCATGTTGAGTGAGGTGTGGTGTGGTGGGTGGGGTTGGGAGGGGCTGACTCGCTGCTCACCACAACAGCCGCGCCCATCAACTCCCTGCAGCAGTTCAGGGTCATCACACAGGAGGCGGGCCGCGCAGACTTTGCCGTGTCCATCACCTCCCCGTCGGGCATGCGGGTGCGTGCCCACGTCGTCCCCACACATGAGGGTTACCTGGTCAACTTTACCCCCACGGAGCTCGGCGAGTACCTCCTCTCCATTCAGTTCGGCGGGCAGCCCATCAGCTCCGTGCCATACCGCTTCACCTGCACGCCGGGAGCCAACGCCGCTGCTGTGAGGGCGTGGGGGCCTGGCCTGGAGGGTGGGATGGTCTGTCGGCCTGCTGAGTTCGTCATAGACACCCGGGAGGCAGGGCAGGGCGGGCTGGGCGTGACGGTGGAGGGTCCCTGCGAGGCGGCCATCAACTGCAGGGACAATGGCGACGGGACATGTGCCGTGGCCTACCTGCCCACTGAGGCTGGTCACTACACTGTCAACATCACCTTCAACGAGCGGCACATCCACGGCTCACCCTTCCATGCCTACATTGCCCACGACCAGGACATGAAGCAGATCAGAGTGACGGGCAACGGCATCCAGCCCCACGGTACTCTCCTTCCCCCCTCCTCCCCCTCCCAGCATGGTGTGGCACTTCCAGCACTGCTCCACCTCACAGTGCCTGGCAGAGGAGTGCTGTAGTCACTAATGTTTGGAGACTGCATTGTTTTTGTTTGTATTTGTAGTTGTGTTCTTTTTTATTTGCTTACCTGTTTATTTTTTATTTACTTACCTGTGTTATTTTGTCCAGCAAGTTTATTAAGATCTCATTTTGATGTGTTTTTATTGTTATGAGCTCCATCCCATTTTCTTTAGTCCCAAGCATGCCAGACTGAAGAAATTGGCAGTTTTACCCTTCATTCCCTGCAATGGGTGAGGGCAACAGTGTGGGCTGATCCTGAGGGTGTGTACACAGTGTCTCAAGGAACTGCCCTATTACAAACTCCAACAATTATCATTATTATTTCATGTGATTTGTAGTGTGATGTTGTGATGTTTTAATCTCTATTTCTTTAATGATCTGCAGTGTGATGTAATAATTAATAGTTGTCTGTAATGATTTTTTTCAGTGTGTGTAACATTTTGATCTGTACTTTATTTGTGTTTTGCCGTGTGACTTTAATGTAGTGTAGAATCTTTTTAATCCATAGTGACATAACAATTTATAGTTTTTATAAGTAGGAATTTTTTTAGTGCAACAATTTAATTGATTGTTTTTTTGTTCTGATTTGATGGTATGATTTTACACCAAATGAGAAACCAAAACAACAAACACACACACACACATACATACATATATATATATATACAGTACATACATACATACATATGTATCCCATTACCACACGACTCACTTTACCCTCAAAGATTGTAATGGTGTATATTACTGGTATGATTTTTACACACACACACACACACACACACACACACACACACACACACACACACACACACACACACACATCTTATAACTCATCCCTCACACACCTGTCACTCACCTCATCTCCCCGGCAGGTGTGTTCATCGACTCTCCAACGGACTTTGTGGTGGACACGAGAGCGCTGGCCAACCTGAAGAAGGAAGCCAAGGGAGGGACAGGCACAGGGGATGGCAAGGTGATGTGTGTCATTACCAACCCGTCAGGCACACGCACCGACTCCTTCCTTAAGCCACTCACTGATGGAACTTACAAGATCTCTTACACGCCATTTGAGGAAGGTTCGTGTGTGTTTGGGAAGTGTTTTTTGTATATGTGTTTCTCTTTTATTTCTCTGTTTCTCTTCTCTCTGTCTTCTTTTTCCTTCCAGGCTTATTTTTTATTTATTTTTTTTTCCTTCATGTGTGTGTGTGTGTGTGTGTGTTGGATGTGCATTTAGTATATCTCTGTGTGTTTGTTATTCATCTATCTTTCTTTTTCTTCTTTTAATATTCTCATTTATTTACTTTCTTTTCCACCTTACCTCTCATCCATCCTGCCTGACCAACTGACCTTCCCCTGACCTTCCTTTACCCTGCAGGCCGCCACACCATTGACCTGCTGTATGATGGGGTGCCAGTTCCTGGTTCGCCCTTCACTGTTAACGTGCGCCGTGGATGTGACCCCAAGAAGTGCCAGGCGTATGGGCCGGGCCTGGAGCATGGCCTTGTCAACCAGGTCAACACCTTCACTGTGGAGACCAAGGGTAGGTTAAGTTAGGTCAGGTCAGGATAGGTTTAGTTTAGGTTAGGTTAGGTTGGGTTGGGTTGGGTTAGGTTAGGTTTGGGAAGGGTTTTAAGTTAGATTAGGTAACCAACAACCTCTAATCACACCAACAAATTCCAACACCACAACACATGCTGATAATATAGACTAACACACCCCAGCAATCCTCAGGGCCTCAACACACCCTAACACGCCCCAACACACCCCAAAACACACCCCTAAAGCCCCAACCTTTCCCATCACACCATACCAGCACTCTCTAACATACCAACATTCCCCAACATTCCCCTGCACACTCCAACACATCAACAAACACACCTCAACACCCAAAAACACAAGCCAACACACCCATAAAACTCCATAAAACTCCATAAACACCCAAACACATCTTAAAACCCTAAAACACACCCCAAAACACACCACAACACTGCAAAACACCCACAACAGCAACATCCGAGCACTCACCTTTCCTTCGCTTCCCAGGGGCTGGCACGGGAGGTCTGGGCTTGGCAATGGAGGGTCCTTCAGAGGCTAAGATGACCTGCAAGGACAACAGAGACGGCTCCTGCACTGTGGAATACGTGCCCTTGGAGTCTGGAGAGTACGACGTGGCTATCAAGTTTGCCGACCAACACATACCCGGCTCGCCCTTCAAGGTGGGTCTTACTGGGAGACTCCTTGAGGGCTTTTGAGGGTCTTGTGTTTGGAAAAAATGGAAAATGTAAATGTATTGTTGATTCTATTTGTTATTAGGATTTGTTCAGACATTCAGACAAGTTGGAGGAGGAGGTGGAGCGAAGCACAGGTGTAGGGAGGTGAGTTTATTCCCGACTGGTTTCCTGGTGCTTCTTCAGGGGAATTGAACTGAAGATGCATCAGCGAAACTAGTCGGGAATTAAGTCATCTCCCTGTACCTGTGTTTCTCTTCACCTCTTCCCCTTTATTAGGATTATTGTCTTCATATTTTGCTAAAGTATTAAATTGTTTCTTTTAATGCATTAGTTTATTTTTCTTTTTCTTTTTTTCTTTCACACTCATTATAAGGTTCAGTTTTTCTTTTTTCTTTCTTTTTTCTTTATCTATTTTTGTAACATTTTCTCGAGTTAAGATTTGTTTTTGTTCATTGTTTTCCTCCCATCTCCCTCTCTCTCCCATCCTCTCACCACCTTTTTCTTCCATTATTTGTTGCCATTTACCTCTCATCTCTATTGCATTCATCACCTCTCTTTTTTTTCCCATTTTCTCTCACCTCCCCATCTTCTCACCACTTCTCCCATTATTTTGTTGTTTTTCTCTCCTCTTCCCATCCTCTCACCACCTCTCACTGTTTTCCTCCCATCCCTCCCCATTCTCTTCCATTGTTTTTTCTCATCTCCCATCCTTTCCCATTCTTTTCCATCTCTCTCCATCCTTTCCCATTCTTTTCCATCTCTCCATCCTCTCCCATTCTTTTCCATCTCTCCCCATCCTCTTCCATTGTTTTCCCCTCATCTCCCCTTTCTCTTACCTCTCTCTCCATTATTTTGTTTTCCTTATTGTTATCCTCTCATCTTCCCATCCTCTCACATTGTTTTTCTCTCATCACCCATCCTCTCTCATAATTTTCCATCTCTCCCACCCCTCACCCCTCTCTCTCTCTCCCTCAGGTGGCGGTGGATGAGAGTGTGGATGCGTCACAGGTGCAGGTGTGGGGATCTGGGCTGGAGCCTGGCAAGGTGAGGGCTGGTGTGCCTCTTACCTTCCATGTCGACGGCTCAAAGGCTGGCAAGGCACGTCTCGGGGTGGACATTGCTACTGACAAAGGTGGGTGTGGGGGATGCTGGGAGGGGAGAGGGAGGGAGAGGAGGAGCTGGGAGGACAGAGGGAGGGAGAGAAGGAGCTGGGAGGGGAGAGGGAGGAGAGGTATTGGAGGAAAGAAGAAGAAAGGAGGAATGGAGCAGAAGAGATGGAAGGAGAGAGGGATGAAGAGGTATTGAAGGAAAGGCAAAGGAGGGAGGGAGAGAAGGAGCCAGAAGGAGAGATATTGGAGGGAAGGACAAAGGAGGAAAAGAAGGAACTGGAAGGAGGGAGGAAGGAAAGATATTAGAAAGGACAAAGGAGAGAGAGAGAGAGAGAGAGAGGGGGGAGCTGGAAGGAGAGATTTTGGAGGAAAGAAGGACAGAGAAGAGAGAGAGAGAGAGAGAGAGATGGAAGGAAAGAAGAAGAAAGGAGAGATTTTGGAGGAAAGAAGGAGAAAGGAGGGAGGGAAGGAGGAGAGATATGGAAGGAAAGAAAGGAGAAAGGAGGAGAGAGTTTGGAGGAAAGGAGGAAATAGGAGAGAGCCAGGAAGGAGGAAAAATATTGGAAGAAAGAAAAATGAGGGAGGAAGAAGGAGAGATATGGAAGGAAAGAAGAAGGAAGGGAGGGAGGAAGGAGAAGAGTTAGTGGAAGAAAGAAAGGAGGAGGCTATTACCCCCAATTGTCCTTTCTCTCTCTCTCTCTCTCTCTCTCTCTCTCTCTCTCTCTCTCTCTCTCTCTCTCTCTCTCTCTCTCTCTCTCTCTCTCTCTCTCTCTCTCTCTCTTGGTTAATCATCTTGTTTTTAGCACATTTGTTTCATTTCTTTCTCTCACTCTCATAACTTATCTTCTTTCTCACCACCTTCATAACTTCCCTTCTCACCTTCATAACTCTTCTTCTCTCTCATTACCTTCATAACTCCTCTTCTCTCACCTTCAAAACTCCACTCACTCTTCTTTCTCAACCACCTTCATAACTTCTCTTCTCTCTCACTTTTATAACTCTTCTCTCTCTTTCATAACTCTTCTCTCTCACTGCCTTCATAACTCCTGCTTTTCACCTTCATAACTCCTCCTTTTCACCTTCATAACTCCTCCTTTTCACCTTCATAACTCCTCTCTCACCTTCATAACTCCTTTTTCACCTTCATAACTCCTCTTTCACCTTCGTAACTCTTCCTTTTCACCTTCATAACTCCTCACCATCATAACTCTTTTCTCTCATCACCTTCATAACTCCTCATCCCTCTCACTACCTCCGTAACTCCTCCCTCCCCCCCACAGGTCCCATCCCCAAGGTGCCGGAGGTGAGGGACAACGGGGACGGCACTTATGATGTGACCTATATTCCATACTCGGAGGGCTCCATGCAGACCACCAATGTGACCTGGGGCGGCCGTCCTGTGCCTGGCAGGTGAGATGGCCCCCACCCCTGTCACCCCTGTCTTCCCTGCCTTCCTTCTATACTTTCTTATTTCTCTCTTTCTCTGGATTTTTTCATTCTTTTCTGTTTTTTCTTCATTTTTTCCTTCTTTCCTTCTTTTTCATTTTTTCCTTCATTTCTTTCTTCCTTCACTCTGTTTTTTTTTCCTCTTTTTTTCATTTATTTGTTGCTTCCTTTCTTCTCTCTGTTTTCTTTTCTTCATTTCTTCCTTCCTTCCTTCCTTCCTTCCTTCCTTTCTACCTATTTTTTCTTAATATCCTCCTTCTTTCTTTTATTTCTTCCTTCTTTCCATCCTTCATTTCTCCTTTTCCTTTCTTTTCTTTTTCTTCAATTTGCTCACTTGTCATGTCTTGTTTTTCATTCTCTCTCTCTCTCTCTCTCTCTCTCTCTCTCTCTCTCTCTCTCTCTCTCTCTCTCTCTCTCTCTCTCTCTCTCTCTCTCTCTCTCTCTCTCTCTACTTATTTGTAGTACTATTTTTTTCACATTACTTTGGATTCATTATGCTCCATTTGTTGTTTTATTATTATTATTATTATTATTATTATTATTATTATTATTATTATTATTATTATTGTGCTCTGGCTTGTGTTCTTGGTAGATTTAACTTTTAACAGAGTGATTATTATTTTTATCTTTAGTACATTCTGGTGTGAATGAGTGAACAGTTGTCACACATTCCCTGCCTTGGAGAAATGATGGTTAGGAAAACACTCGCAATGACAGAAACAAACATGAAAGCTGTAATGTACTGGAGTTGTGAATAAAACACACACACACACACACACACACGGTACACGGCCCGGTAGCTCAGTGGTTAGAGCGCTGGCTTCACAAGCCAGAGGACTGGGGTTCGATTCCCCGGCCGGGTGGAGATATTTGGGTGTGTCTCCTTTGACGTGTAGGTGGTGTTCACCTAGCAGTGAGTAGGTACGGGATGTAAATCGAGGAGTTGTGACCTTGTTGTCCCGGTGTGTGGTGTGTGCCTGGTCTCAGGCCTATCCCAAGATCGGAAATAATGAGCTCTGAGCTCGTTCTGTAGGGTAATGTCTGGCTGTCTCGTCAGAGACTGCAGCAGATCAAACAGTGAATTACACACACACACACACACACACACACACACACACACACACACACACACACACACACACACACACACACACACACACACCAAGACTCAGTAGAGGTAGCAGACAGGTGTCCCCATAGCCTCTCCTTGCTGCAGTCCCTTCAAGGTGAGAGTCAGGCCTGCGTCAGCCTCTATAGTCAGCCCACTGCAAAGGTAATGCACCCCAGCCTCCCCCACACCCTCCCTCCTGCATGTGTAAGTGTAAGACTGTGCTAAGCC